>NW_015386130.1:26160-32397 GCF_001527695.2 Protobothrops mucrosquamatus
TGTCTGACTCCAGACTGTCGCTGACCAGCTCAAAATATTAAAACAAAACAAAATAAAATAAGATAAATATAAATAAAATAAAGGAAATAAATAAAATAGTAATTTGCAAACAATGTAATTAATGTCCAGTTCCATCTTTTCAATCCCAAGAATTAGGAGAACAGTCATATCTTGAAAGCCTTCCAGAATACTTTCAAACCATCCAGACTTCAAGGGGAGCATCATTCCACAGAGCAGGTGCCTCAATAGAGAAGACATGTTTTCTAGGTCCCAAATAATGACACTGTTGGTTGAAAGGACTTGGACCCCAATGGCCAAATCTACAGAGACATCTGCCTACAAACTAGTAGTAGTTTGAGGTAGAAACCAGGTGACTGTGAGTTCTAGTCCTGCCTTAGACAACTGGGTGACTTGGGCCAGTCATTTTCTCTCAGCCTGGGAAGAAGGCAATGGCAAAACCACTTGTGAAATATTGTCAAGGAAAATTCAGGATCATGTCCAGGCAGTTGCCAGGAGTCAAGATTAATGCAAAGGGACATAAATCACCACCTGGAATATCATCCTAGATTAATGCTAAAGTTCCTTCCCATTCTCACCTTCAGTTTAGATAATAATCCTGCCACTCCGATTATATCTTAAGTTCTTGAAATTATATGCACACATAGTGCATGCATGCATGCACAAGTGCAGACATACAGACACATAGACATACAGACACACATACAGAAACACACACACTAAACAATAACGATCGTAGTGTGTGACCTCTTTCTTTGTGGTTGTCACCTTTGGAACTATTCCTCTGTACATAGACTCCTATTGGCAGCCTAGTATGACTGGATGGTGCTTCCTTTTTTTTTTATTTTTTACATTCTTATATATAAGATACTTTTAATGAAATAGATACATGCACATGACTTTTGGTGTTGCTCGCCCATTTCTCCTTTTACTGCATCCCCACTCCTTCTTCTCTACCTTCTTTCTCCCTTCCTTCTCTTTCTTCCCTACTTCCCTCTTCTTCCTCTCCTCTCCTCTTCTCTTTCACCACTCTCTCCTCCAACCTTCCTACTTCCTTCTCTTCAGATACAATTCAGGGGTAATGTCTGAACAACTCCTCTCTCCAAATTTCCCTATCTGTATTATATACAATAAGATTAATTTTCTCTTACATTAATATTTCTATTTATCTAACCTTCTCAGTATATACGTCTATAAATATGTATACAACCTCCAGTTATTCAATGCTATGTCACCTGGGTCTCCCTCCTTATCTGCTCCTTCTTCTTCCATCTAAATTGATGTTAACTATCTTTTAACCGTATTCTCTTTTCAGCCAATCATAAAAAGTGCTTCCTAATGGCACTGGAAGACAGCCCACTCACATAACTTCACTCTTTCTACCTTCTTTTCTGTTGAAAGTTGATTTGGGTGTATTATTCAGAAGGGAGAAAATTACAGTTTCCATTGAACATACAACATCTCATCATAAAAGATAGTTGTGTGAAAAAATAACATTCATGCACATATGAAGGTCAGGATCATCTGGCTAATTAGATCATTTTCACTAACAGAGCACTTGCATCTTAGGGGCTGATGATATCTCTAAAGGAAGACTTGCCATAAAATAGAAGCATATGTAGGGTGTCTTCTGAAAGGATGGCCTTTGCATTCCTGTTGGAAACAACTAAGGTGCTTCTGGGTTAAAAGAATTAGCTGGTGACCTCACCATTGCCCGGGGTATGCCTGGTTGTAGGGCTCCTTTCATGTCCTCATTAATGTGCCCATCAAAGTGGTACCTATATATATCTACTTGCGATTACATGCTTTTGAATTGCTAGCTCGGCAGGAGCAAGAGCAAATGCCAGGAGCTCACCCTGCCACACAGCAGCACTAGGGTCTCAAACGCAGGCTTGCTGATAGTCATCCCAGCATCCTACCCACATGAGCCATCACACTCTTCAATGAATGGCCTATCCTTTCTTGTATTCAACATACTCCTTATATCCAAGACAGTCACTTTGGCTGTGTTTAGACACTTTTGGGCTTCAGAGCAATAGAAGGAGGAGGTGGTGGTGAATAGGAGAAGGAGGAAGAGAAGGAGGAAAGATGTTTTTGTAACCCATTCCATTTGTAAACTGTATATTGGTATACCAGCTGGCTTCTATACCCAACAGTGTCTGGCCTCAGTATGATTAATGTATATGCAGGCAAAGACTGCTAAGGTTTAATAGTTTTCTGGCCAGCATACCATAAACATCAGCAAGATTAATGCTTGAACGAATAAAGCCACATAGAGAGACATGGGGTCAAAAGTGATTCTTTGCCTCAAACCCTCCTTTCCAGCTGTTCTGAATGTGGGGAAGTTTGGTTGCTCAATGGCAGTAAATATCCTGCTGTATTATAGCTTGACAGATTGTCAGTCAGAGACTAAAATGAGGAAAAAAAAGTCACCGAGTTATGCTAAAATACATCACTGTAAGTACTTCTGTAAAACATGCTGTCAATCGGAAGTACTTCATTGGCATACCTACACAGTTATGCATAATTTTAATTCAGAGATTTGATTCTAAAGGAACTCAGTGAAATTTTCAGTCTGAATCAATCTGTTGCATTGGAGCCACTGAAACTTTGAATTAAGCTGAAATGGATTAATTATTCAGTTGCTTTCACGCATCAAGGAAGTCATGTTTTTTTTCTTCCCTGAACCAAATTGATACTTCTTATTGAATTCACAATGCTACGCAAACTGATGATTTACTGTAAATCAACATGTTGTGATGAATTGGGAGAAAGTACTGACACATTTCTATTCTTCAAAGCCCTTCTCCAAAAAAGACAACTTCACACATGGACCTCATAATTTATAGACCCTTCTCATTATCAGATGAGTGCAATATAGTGAAACAATCCATAAACTCAAATCTTTTCCCTTATCTTCTCTCTTGCTCTGCTTCTTAATGGTTTAGACTTTATCAACCTATTCTTCACTTTCTTGTCCATGACTTCTTTGCTAATGTTGTCAGCAGTTATCTATTTGTCTCATCACATCAGCAGATGAAAGCTGCTGATGTGCTGCTGACAAAGGCTTTCGCCACACTATATGCACAAAGAGAATTTGAGAGGCTGCAGACACTTTGCAGCCAGTTCTTTTTAACTAGATTCCATTATTAATAGAAATCTAGATTTTCAGTGTTGTGTTCTTAATGTCAATTTCTAATAAAAGAGTGTAATGCTATTACTACTGTAATGCCATACAGCAATGCAATAACTATGTAACAATAACTATGTAACAATAACTAAAAAAGGTAGTATGCAAATAGTAAAATATTACATTTCTCTCTCTCGGCACACCTACGCTATACACATAGAAACCTCACATGTGTGTGTAAATTACATAATGCACATATTCACCATGATTTTGGTGCTTTTAAACATCAACCAAGCAATAAATAATAATTTACAATGTAAAGGTTTCCCCTGCCCAATTTTAGAGGGTGATGCTCATCTCCATTTCTTATTGAGGGAGCCAGCATTGTCTGAAGCAGGGGTAGTCAACCTTGGCTCTTTTATGACTCGTGGACTTCAACTCCCAGAATTCCTGAGCCAGCTAAGCTGGCTCAGGAATTCTGGGAATTGAAGTCCACGAGTCATAAAAGAGCCAAGGTTGACTACCCCTGGCTGAAGACACCTCCGTGATCATGTGGCCAGCCTGCCTATATGTCAAAATTGCACGGAACATTGCTACCTTCCCACTGAAATGGTACCTATTTATCTACTCGCATTGCATGTTTTCGTACTGCTAGGTGGGCAGGCGCAGAAGAAAGTAATGGGAGCTCACCCAGTCATGCGGCACTTGGGTCTTCAACCTGGTCTGCCAGCTGACAAGCTCAGTGTCTTTAATCAATGAACCATTGCACCCCCAATTTACCTTATCCTTAATTTATTTTAAATAAAAAAAAACTGGTAATACTTAAAATTTGATTTTTTAAAAGAAGCCTGGAATAATATATAGCTATATTGTAATGAATGCTGAATTGTGATTGACATGTTTTTCTTGATGTTCAGGTTATCATCTTGTGGATCGTGTGGATTAAGGGAGAGAATAAAACATAACAGTTTCTCAGTAAATCTTTGATGTGGAAACATTCTTAATTTAAGCTCCACCTGAAAAGAAAATCTCCCTGTCTTACTTTGCTTGTCACAAACAATGTGAAAGATATGGTCTCCTTGCTTCCCTGAAAATTAGTTTTGAGTTATATCTCACCTTGTATAATCAGTGAATAAGATGGTTTAACAAAAAAAACAACATTGTTTGTAGAATCTGTTTGGCCCAATTATAAAATGAAAAAAAAAAGCTTCAAGTGAAATATGCAAATATCGGGTATCTGAATCCTGGGGATATAACTGCAGTGGAATGGATTACATCAAATTCTGAAGCAAGAATGGATGATATCCACTTCTATCAATATAATGGAAGAAAATTTGTCGGGGGGGGAGCTATGGACAAGTTGAAAAAATAGGTGGATAGAAATATCAAAACCTGCAAAAACTGCACAACAACAAGAAGAACAAAAGGACATGCAGGCAGCTGAGTTTTATAACTTGGCTAGAGACCAAATACGGTACTATGAGTCAAGAGACATTAGAACAGTGGTTCTCAACCTGTGGGTCGGGACCCCATTTGGGGTCGATCGACCATTTCACGGGGGTTGCCAAGCAAGGCTGTCCACAATTTTTTTTTGTCCGCCATTTTTTCCCCCTTTTCCGGCGGGTGCCTTACCTCCCTTGGGCTGGGCCAGCTGGTGGTCAGCCTGCTCCGTCTCTGCCGCTTGCCAGCTACGCCTCGGCCAGCGCAGGGGGCGGAACCACGCATGCGCGGCACTCCCGGGCAGGGAAAGTCCTCAACTTACGACCGGTTGGGTAGTCCTCGACTTATGACCGGTTTAGTCCTCGACTTACGACCGGTTTAGTCCTCGACTTACGACCGGTTGGGGTCGCGGCATTAAAAAGATTGAGAACCACTGCATTAGAACATTAGTAAATACAAAACAGAATCCTAGACTTAGGTCATTATAAAGCAAACTCACTAGCTTCTGATACCCATTTTTATTGTTAAAAAAATTATGAATGTTTCAATACATAAGGTGTTGTAGTAACTGATCTGCAATTGTGATAGGTGATTAAGCTTGGTAACAAGTTCAAAAAGCCAGGTGTAATATAATGAGGCGTTTCAGTATGCATGCACAGATTCAGCTTTGGTCTCTGAGCGCATGAAGAAGTAATCCTTGTAGGGATGTCATTACATCTACCTGGTCTCAATTTGGATCAGTGTGAATTTCGTTACATTATTTAAAGTATTACAAAGTAAAACTTGTGAAAGAGAAGAGGATAATTGACACAAGGAAGGGATTATGATATTTGTAAGAATCTTGACTGTACTGAGTATAACCATAGAATATTTTCAATTTGATTTCAAAATGATATTTAGAACATAAATGTGCAGATATAGCCCCTGTGTGCCATTCTTTAAAACTCTTCTGGGACCATGCAGCAACTGCTTAGGGCAGTAATATGTTTTTGAGAAAGTTGTGGGACAATAGAGTTACAAAAAAACTGTTTTACTTACATTTCCATGTCCTCTGGAGCACTTTTTTTGGAATCTCAAGTATTGCAGTGTTCTAAAGCTGAAGTGGGTCATTTTCTGCTAAACATTCTCCAACTTCTCTTCAGATTTTTTCATGCATTTCATCCAAGCAGGAACACCAATATATATTTCTATCTTTTATTGTTCCATGTGTTATTTTGTTTGGAATAGAAAATTGTTGCAAAATCTAAGCCATCTTTGCCATTTGGATAATTTGATTGTTCGATACATAAGCACTTCTAAATTACAGCCGTATCTGCTGCTTATCTAGAAAATGAAAGATTCAGGTCTCAACAAAACCATGGCAGAAGAGATTAAAATCTGCATCATAGCATTTTCCACTTTCATGGGAGAAATTTAACATTTGAAATGAGATGGATGAGATTTTTTTCCCCTTTTCTTAAAAGCACACATATAAAACTTTGTCAATTATTGAGGTTAAAATAGTGATTGTTTGACTGGCAGGAGGGTTAAACTCACCATTCAACCACAATGTTGTTAATAATAATAATAATAATAATAATAATAATAATAATAATAATAATAATAATAATAATAATAATAATAATAATAATAATAATAATAATAATAAT
>NW_015386130.1:32630-73449 GCF_001527695.2 Protobothrops mucrosquamatus
CCTGCTCAGGCAGGAAACCCTATACCATTTCAGACAAATGGCTGTCCAGTCTCTTCTTAAAAACCTCCAGTGTTGGAGCATTCACCGCTTCTGGAGGCAGGTTGTTCCACTGGTTAATTGTTCTAACTGTCAGGAAGTTTCTCCTTAGTTCTAGGTTGCGTCTCTCCTTGATTAGTTTCCACCCGTTGCTTCTTGTCCTGCCTTCAGGGGCTTTGGAAAATGACTTTGAATTAATTTAAGATATGTTGCAGGGTATTGCTCGATCTGTTCACACTTCTTCTTCTTTTTAATTTGAAATACATTGTGCAATCCTCCTTTCCCTTCCAGTGCAACTTTAAAGGTGTAAGTTATTGCAGGCATTTATGCATAGACCACAAACACCTAAAATAGCAAGATCTACACAAATGAAGCTCATATAGAAGCTTTGGTGCCTTAAACATTTGCACTATAAGTTTCTGGAAGGAGTTGAGGCCTTTTACTCCTCTAGATGTGTTCAAATTTAATTGGATGCACTACCCAAAGTTGCATACGTGAAGTGGCCATACATATAAATTTGATCAATCAATCAATCAGTACAGTGCAGGAAAAAAACCTTCATTTTGATGTTTCTCATTCCACAGAAGGAATCATATTTTCAGCATGCCAAAAAAAATATTAAAATGAACTCCTCAAAGAAGGGTAGAAGGACGTATCTCAGATATCAAGTGACTAAAGAACGAGAGTGAATATCCTATCTAATTCTGCTATCATTTCACCAGCAGCCCCTTGGGATAGAATAGAAAAATGAAAATCTCTGATATCACATTTTTCTATTATTCCTCAAGAGAACAACTGGGATGGAATGCTTCTATGTGGCCTTTTCATATCCAGAAGCAGAAGCAATCATGGAGAAAAGATACATAACAAGAAAAGGAACAACTTAATCCCCAAATTCTGCCACCTGTGAACAATAAATAAAATTTTAATAAATACAAATAAATGATTTTGAAGCCCTCCAAGAATGAGGTAAAAAAGATACATCTCTTCTGAAGGGAGTAGAATTTAAAGGAACAGGAGAACATATTTTCACATGTTACTAACCCAAGCATATTTTGCAAACATAAAGCTTAGGGATTTATTCAACTTTTACTTTATATGAATTTGTTTTCCTTCCTTTTGTGTACTGTAATTAGGGATGGGAGAATTTGGCATATTTCTAATTTAAGGTATTAAGGTCAAGTGATCAAGTCTCACTTTGCAAGTGAAAATTAGAAGAACAGCAGCCCCAAAATATTTCTGAGTTTAGTGTATTGTCTTTACAAGCCCTCAGAAGAAATTTTGAGTATCATCAATTCTGATCTATTTTTTCTTTGGTTTTAAATTCCATAAAAATGCAGCTGATTTGTTTGTTAACCCGTTAATTTAACCAGAAAATTAGAATTCACAATTACATTTTGATAAAATCGGGTGGTGGAGGGTGAGAAGATAGATACTATACTTTGAAGACCACTTAAAGATGTCTGCTGAATCATCAATAATAAGGTTAACCATGAATCATAGTTAAACAAAGCTCTTGACGACCCACCTAAAACTATTAGGGGCTTAGTGATCATGTTTCTACATTTATGGCATACAAATTTAATTTATTGAGACACAGTATAAGGACAACATCTCCTGTTAAGAGTTATTTCTGGCTCTCTCTCTCTCTCTCTCTCTATGTATGTATGTATGTATGTATGTATGTATGTATGTATGTATGTATGTGTGTGTGTGTGTGTGTGTGTGTGTGTTAAAAATGTTGAGCTTGCAGCTAGAAAACTGACAGCCCACATTTGAGACCTGAGCTTCAGGCAACTGTTTCTTGTCCCACCTCCTGCCCACATAACAGTTTGAAAGCATGCAAATGCAAGTAGATTAATAGGTATCACTTTTGTGGGAAAATAACAGAATTATGTGCCCCTTTGGCATATAGTCATGCTGGTTACATGGTTATGGAATTTGTCTTTGGACAATGCTGGCTCCCTTAGCCAAGAAACAGAAATGAGAACCACACCCTACAGTCAGACATCATCGACAGGAAAACTTTTACCTTTTATAGAACCCAACCCAGACGTTGGTACTTCATTCGGGTAGAAATGGAGACAAGAGATATAATCTCTGTATTCATTCAGTCTGTTAAGATTCTAAGTAAAGTACACAATCCTTTAACTATAGCAAAGCTTCAGAGCAATATGCTTCATCTCAATAAAAGGATGGTTCTTACACTGTTTCATGTCTCTATATTCATTGTTTGGAGTCTAATACTTTGACCGACTTTTGCTCACATATAATTCTGAGAGTTGTTCAACATTCTTGGAGGTATCAGTGGGAGAATATTGATTCGGAATATATTAACAAAAATCCAGTGCAAACATAAATAAGTAGTCAAGCAGATGTGAAGATATAGTTTGCTTTCTGTAGTACTGCATCAGATAAATGAATGAAATGTTTGGTGTTCATGTCTTTCTTCTTTATTTTCCAGGCATGAACTTTCTCTACAAAAATCAATACTTTATATTTAAGCCAAAGTTACTATGTAAGCAATCAGGAGGGACACTATTAAAATTATTTATTTATGGTAGATGCAATTAATAAGTCTGACTGTCGTCACATATATAGACATTTCCCAGTTAGTATTTATTAGGATCTTTAAGAGAAGATGCTACTAGGCTCCTTCTGATTTTTCAGCACAAAAGTGTGTAAGGAGATATTTATCAAAGGGTGACTGGTTTACAAAAGAGTAACTTAATCAGGAGGGGGAAATGCAGGTCAGATTACCATTTTGGCACTTTTTCAATCATACACTGGTATTTAACTGCCGTCTTAACCCCAGAACAAGAAACTTCTGTATGCATGGCAATGGAGAGAAGCCTCCAATTTGATTTCAGAATGGATCTGAACTCATGCATGCTGTGCTTACTTTAAAAAAAGAGAGAGAAAATTAAAAAGGGAGTCTTAATACAAAGAAACATTTTTTTAAAAAAAAATCCCTTTATTGTCAGTTTTATTTATCATGATTAAGTTCTTTGATTTGCTTGAAAGGCACCCAAGAATAATAATTGTAACTTCAAACATAAAAGATACAAAATGTACAGAATAAATAATACAAATAACTCTAACTAAACTTTATAGTAAAATAAATTTGTCTTGCTTCTTGTCTCCTTAATTCTAAGCATAATTTTAGTGCTATGTTCCATTGATTTCAACAGATTTGCTGTGCTGCTTACACTTTGTTTTCTCTCTCTCTCTCTCTCTCTCACACACACACACACACACACACACACACACACACAGAGAGAGAGAGAGAGAGAGAGAGAGAGAGAGAGAGAGAGAGAGAGAGAGAGAGAGAGAGAGAGAGAGAGAGAGAGAGAGATCCAAATTGTGAGTGCAGCAAATCTGTGTTTGGAAACACAGTGACAGACTTGTGAAATAGTCAGAATTGGATTGAACGATTTTCTTTTTTCTCAGAAGCAAAGTTAGGATTGTAGATTAGACCACATTATATGTGAGCTGTGTTTACATGTGAGATCAAGTATGACAAAGAACACCATGGCATTTAAACTTGACCACAATTCTATACACACACCAAGCTGTGGAGATCTACTGGATTTGCTAACCTTTACATGGTTAGCCACTGACATCTATGTATGCAAAGTTAGCATACCCGTACAAATGTTGCAAAAGCACATATCTCTGATATATGCTAAGGATGTATCCATAAGATTTCAATAACTAATTTTCAATGCAACTTCCCAGGTTTATGACTTTTCTTTATTTTACATGCCTACCTTGTTTAAACCAGACCTGTTTGGGGCAGGGGGGGGGAAGGGCTGAGAAATGATTTTTTGCCGTGTCATTATGGCAAAGACAGTGTGTTTATATCCAGAAACAAGTTCTAATGGCTTATTTCTTGTCTGACTTGCAGTCTGAAATTTACTGGCCACAGCAAAGTGATGTTATCAAAAATTATCATAGGAGCCAATCATATAAATACAATAAAAATAAAAATTGGGTGCATCAATATACTAATATATTTACATTAAATTCTCAGTAGCGTTTCAAACTTCCCAAGTACAAGTGTCAATCCAATGTTGCACAGGAGTCTATAGCAGCATTATACTGAAGATTGTCCGAAAATGTGATTAAAAATGCCATAGAGGGAAAGTAACAAAAGGTTTCCATTATACCTTTTAAATTCCTGCCTAATATACCACTTTCCCTTTCCATCCTCTTTTTTTTATATATATATAAACAACATTCCAAATTAAAGGTACCTAAATACTGCAGTCCTTGGAAGCTCACAAATGATTTTTTTTTTCTTTTGAAACAAAAAACATATAGTTCCCTTTATAATTATTATGTATTATTGCCATGTGCAATTTGTTCATATACATGGACTCATCCATAACTAATGTTCCCTAGTTTCTAGTAGCTGGCTAAGTAGATCCTTGAAGGTTTTTAATTAAATATTGCATACATGGGAAAAATAAGAAGGGAACTGAGAAAAAACAAATGCTTTAAATGTCTGTTTAGCAAAATCAACAATTAAAAAAGAAACTTTAGGGACTGCAATACACACCTGGAGGAATATGGCCGAGTAAACTGAATTTCTTCCCAGAATCCAGTTGCACAGAGTTCACATTTAATATGGGGGTAAGAGATACATAGCCTGAAAACTTTCCCATGGCTTCACACAGTTATCCCTGAGAGCTTCTTTTCACTCAGATTACTGCTGTGCTTAAAGTTCTGATTGGTGACACATTATTATAAGGCACTTTTATTTACAAAGTTCCAAATGTAAGACAAACCTAAGAGTTTCTGATTCAAAGCCTTCAAAGGTGGTGTTTTGTTTCATGTGTGCTGTTCCAAAACCTCCAAGTAGTCAGGTTCAGCATGCAAGTTGGCCTTGAGCTCAAAATATTCATTTTTAGTCTGTTCTAGTAAAACCTTTCTCGGCCGGGAGAGCATAAGTGTCTCCATCAGCTTTAGTTCTTCGTGAGCTCTTGGATAATGTACTTCCATCTCAGGATGTAGCTGAGCAATGCTTTTCCGAAGGTATTCCGTTATCCCCAATTGTTGGAGTTCTCGCTCCTTCTCAAGAATATTCCTATACAACGAGCTTGCGTCCTGGAAGGAGAGAAAATCAGCTGATTGGTCTGTAGCCTTGTACTTGACATTTGGACCACCAGTGAGAGGAGAAGAATGCTCCCTTTCTAAGAGACTTCGTCGAAGGTGTTTGGAATCATTCCCCTCCTTATCATTCCTTTCATCTCGATGATCTGCAAATTTGGAGTTGAAAGGTGGGCTTTGATAAACTTGGACTATGGGGCTGACCATGCGCTGTTCATACAAAGTTGAAGCTGGCCGTTCGGTGGTATGGTGTGTGGTTTTATGACCATACATGCTGTATTGAAGCTGAACTGGATTGTTGTCCCGTACCTGCTCTTCCGTTTGTTTCTTTCTGTGCCGCTTCCGCCGATGTAGAACAAGAACAACAATGCCAGCTGCACAAAAAATCATTGTTATAAACACAATCAAGAGCCCCAGGATTAAAACAGAGAGAGGGATAGCATCGGTGAGCGATTTCAGAATAGTGTCTACTGTACTGGTGGTAGTTGGTGATGTTGTGATGATTAGAAAGCTAGGATGAGTTGGGATAGCTGGACTGTTCATTAAAGTGGGACATAACATATCACTGTTCAGAGATTTCAGTTCCTTTTTAGCTAGATGTCTTGGAGAAGTACAGAGAATTTCTCCCATCATTGTATTCCTATTCAGTTTTTGTATCCATTGTTGTAGCCCTACAGAATCACAAGTGCAATCCCAGGGGTTGTCTTCCAATTCAATTTGTACCAGTAGATCTAGATCATCTAAGACATTTTTTATGGGCAATTGGGCAAACTGGTTGGTTTTTAAATTCAGCCTGGCTAGCGGAACTCCAGAAAAGATATGAGATGGTAAAGTTTGGAGGAGATTATTATTTAGGTATAGGACCTTAAGTTTTGGCATTGGACTAAAAGTACCAGGTAAAATCTCCTTGATGGCATTATATTCAAGGTACAAATACTCAAGGCGTTGCAGGCCTAAAAACAAATTCCGACTTAGTTTAGTGAGATGGTTGCCATTGAGATATAATTTTTGCAATTCAGTGAGATTTATAAAGGATCCTGCTTCTAATATTTCAATACGATTGTTTCCCAAATGAAGCATTTCTAGACTGTCATAACCCACAAGATCTGATTTCAGTAATGTTTGGATTATATTTCCCGCAAGAATCAACTTTATAGGATTGGGAGGAGGAGAACCTAAATCTGACAAGCTTTCGATATTTTGTTCCTGACACTGCATCAATATCCCTGAAAGGATATTGCTTGTGCACTGACAAGGTATAGGACAATATACTCCAGGAAGCAGAGTAGCTGGTTTTGTAACATGAGGTGTTAAACTGGATTCCTTCGTGGGAGTTTTAAAAATAGGTATTACTTTGGTTGAGGAATGACTATCGCTTATTGATGTTGTAATCACCAAAGGCAATGACCCTGATGGAGAATCAAGGTCATTTGGGGGTGGAGTTGGACAGAGTGATTCTGTTTTTAATCTGCTTAATATGTTACCTTTCAAAATGGGAGGGTTGTGGCACACAACATCCCCTATTATGGACTGAGGAGGCATGTTTTCTAACCAACTCTTTAACTCCAGTAGGTCACAATTACAGATCCATTTGTTGTCTTCTAGCTGGAGGTCTAGAATTCGGCCAATGTGTTCTAAAAAACCAACATAAGGTAATGTTTGCAGTTGGTTCCCTCGAAGATCCAGGTGAGTTAATGGAACAAAGCGAAAGACGTTGGGAGGAAGAAATTCAATGGCATTGTCATTTAAAATAAGCACCTTAAGCCTGTTGAGCTTGCTGAAGGCACTTGATTCAATTATTGTGATGAAATTGTTGTCTGCTTGAAGGAATTCCAGGCTTTCTAGCCCATGAAAAGTGTCTTCCTTAAGTATTTCTAGATAATTGTGGTTGATATGGAGTTGTTTAAGGTGACTTAGCCCATTAAATGCCCCTGGTTCAATGTCCACAATATAGTTAAATCCAAGATGCAATGTGACAGCATTGATAAAGCTGGCAAAATCATTGACCTGTAGCATAGTCAAACTGTTGTTTAAAAGACTAAGTTGGAAAGGCCGGGATGGTGGAACATGTACTCGAGATATCTCTTTGATGCCTCTTTCTTCACAGTTTATGATTAAGATGCTGTCTTTTTCTTCACAAAAACACAAGTTTTCGCAAGAGCCAATAGTTGAAGAGGATGCTAGTTCAGAATATAGCACATCACAAGCAACCCCCATTAAACTTAATGCGATTATCCAGAGCTTCATGGTAATCCAACAGCGTCTGCAAAGTACAATAAATTAAACACATTTTAGTGTTTCCTTCAATTTTGGTGAGGAAAAAAAACTATTAGTATGTTTTAGTATACATAAACCAGCTACTAAAAAGGTCACTCTAATCCACTGAAATATTACAGTAACTGTCTAGTCTAAAAACCGAGAACTATTGGGTCATGCACTGCTTCTAATTTCCAAGATAATTTAGCTTATCCTTAAAAAGAGAGAAAGGTTGTGCTAGAACTGTGGCTTACTCCACATTGGGGAAGTCACTTTCTTCTCCTGAACTGGAGTAATTGCTCTTCACCCAATCATTCTGAGAGGTTTGGAGGTTAAATACTTTTCAGTACAAAAGGCTGGACCCACACCCACACTCCAAATAAAATCTCAAGTCCAACTTTCTCTGAAATAACAACCCAGAACCTAGCATCGATATCTAAGATGACATAGGCCTGATGCATGTCAAAATAACATATTTGTTTTATGTCTTTGAAAAATAATATGATAATTTATAGGAAAGAAATGGCCAGTCAATTTATACATTCACACTTATGTATACATTATTTTAAGAAAGAAGAAGAAAAACAAATTCTGCTGTATTCCCATAATCATGATGGTGTGATGATTTTTAATTGGGAAAGTAATCTTGAGGCTGTCTTCAGGTTTTTTTGTTTTAATTTTCTGAAAGCAGAGGAGACAAAAAATGGCACAGTGATCAGATCCATATTTTATTCATGTTCCATCACTGGTATGGCCTACCCTTTTGTATTTTTCCAGCACTGCAATGGGTGGAATAATCTACTACCCACTTCCAGCTCATTGTAAAGGTTTCTCTTATCTATGTTTTGAAATGTTGCTTCAAAGGGCCTGTTTCCATCCTGGGCTATGTTAAATTCTTCCAAGTGATTGGTTCCCTATGCTTCATTCCAGATTAATGTCCTCTCCAGCTCGAATTAGACCCAGCACGTGACATATCTGCTCCCATGGTTGTTGGTGACTGCCATTGTTCTGACCCAGACATCAAATTACTGTTCTGACCCAGACAGAACAGAACACCGGCTGGTGCCTAGCCAGGTTGTTCAATCTGAGGCAGACAGACTACTCAATAGAAATGATTTTAAAACAGATAATGTTTATTGCAGAAGAAATACCTGGATCTACGAGGTTACTCCTGGCTTAACACCTCTCTGTTCATTCCCATAGATAATTTGATGTTGGATTTTCCCCTCTTCTGCCCAAGTGTCACATGGTGGGATGATTATGGGATCTCCAGCCGTGTGGCTGGATGCCATGCACAAGACGAACAAAGAACCCCCAAGTGGCTAGTGTCCAGGAAGTCTCTCAATGCCCTTTAGAAACTCCTCCCACTGACCTATTACTAACATACTGATACGTGTTCTCTAGTTAGGGTTACATAGAGCTATACGAGATTACATGGAGCTATATGGTTCAGAATAGCCATGTATGGCTACTAGGATGCTATGTTCACAGCTGGTCAGTTTTTGCTTTTCCTAGTTGATCTAATAATAGTTTATAAGAGTCATAGAATCCAGTCAAGTCTCCTGAGCACCATGTATTCCCTCTTTCTTTTGCTAGTATACATCTGTTTACCCAGGATTCACCTTTTCAATTTCTACCTGCCTGTATGAATCATACTAACCTAAGGATCAGCATACAAACAAAAGAATGAAGCTACAAAGTCCACATTTTATGAAGTTAACCATCACTTTTTTTGCTTCCACGATGTTTTTACAGACTATAGTAGAACAAATGAGTAAGGGGCCATGTTCCCTTTATTTTAATCAATATAGTATCAATGTAGCATAGTACAATACAACATAGTGGTGGGGAGCCAGGATGTTCATTAGTGTCAAGTGAGAGAATGTGAGAAGGGGGCATAAAGGTATCCAGCTGTGCAGACATCTGGAGAAAGAAAAGAAATGACCTCTAAAAGGAATAAGCAG
Source organism: Protobothrops mucrosquamatus (assembly GCF_001527695.2). NCBI lineage: Eukaryota > Metazoa > Chordata > Lepidosauria > Squamata > Viperidae > Protobothrops > Protobothrops mucrosquamatus. The sequence goes on from NW_015386130.1 coordinate 41,999, forward strand.
GAGATGGTAAATGTGATTGGGCTGGGGTGCAGCCAGTGAGATTTGCCTTCCCCACGACATTCAGAAGGGAAGAAACTGAATGACCAGTCAAGGACAGTGGTGATTATAACCTGGATTAAATACCAAGCACGCCTCACTGTAATATCACTACAGTCAGGACCAGGGTCAGATACGAGAACAGCTGGAGCAGCATGGAACATAAGCAGTTGAGATTGCCATGCAGAATTATTTCAGCAACAGATCTGAAATGCCTGGATTTCATAGAGAGAATGAGGGATGGCTTGGATTTTACTGAATTAATTAATTAATTTTCCCATCTTCATTATTTTTATAAATAACTCAAGGTGAAGAACATACCTAATAGTCCTTCCTTCGCCTATTTTCCCCTTAACAACAACTAGCTCAAAGTTACCCAGTTGTCTTTCATGTCTAAGAGACTAAAACTCATAGTCCTCTGCTTTCTAGGTCACCACCTTAACCATTACACCAAACTGGTTCTAATGTGATTTTTTAGAGGTGCTTCAGGGATTCACAAAAATGAAGTTAGAGAACTTAGTGTGACTCTTGGGTGGCAGATTGCTCATCTGTGATTTAAATAACTTTAAATTTGAGGTTACACGTACTCAGAGTAAAGAATAACTATGGGGAAGAAAGAACTCAAAGATGATGTTGATGTTGATGTTGATGTTGATGTTGATAATAATAATAATAATAATAATAATAATAATAATAATAATAATAATAATAATAATAATAATAATAATAATAATAAAGCTGGTAGGGACCTTGGAGGTCATCTAGTCCAACCCCCTGCTCAGGCAGGAAACCCTATACCATTTCAGACAAATGGCTATCCAGTCTCTTCTTAAAAACTTCCAGTGTTGGAGTATTCACAGCTTCTGGAGGCAAGCTGTTCCACTGGTTAATTGTTCTAACTGTCAGAAAATTTCTCTTTAGTTCTAGGTTGCTTCTCTCTTTAGTTAGTTTCCATCCATTGCTTATTGCCCTGCCTTCAGGTGCTTTGACTCCCTCTTCTTTGTGGCAACCCCTGAGATATTGGAACACTGCTATCATGTCACCCCTCGTCCTTTTCTTCATTAAACTGGACATACCCAATTCCAGCAACCTTTCCTTATATGTTTTAGCCTCCAGTCCCCTAATCATCTTTGTTGCTCTTCTCTGTACTCTTTCTAGAGTCTCAACATCTTTTTTACATCATGGTGACCAAAACTGGATGCAGTATTCCAAGTGTGGCCTTACCAAGGCATTGTAAAGTGGTATTAACACTTCACGTGATCTTGATTCTATCCCTCTGTTAATGCAGCCTAGCACAGTGTTGGCCTTTTTGGCAGCTGCTGCACACTGCTGGCTCATATTTAAGTGATTGTCCACTAGGACTCCAAGATCCCTCTCACAGTTGTTACTATTGAGAAAGGTACCCCCTATACTATACCTGTGCATTTGGTTTTACTTGCCTAAATGTAGAACCTTACTTTTTTCACCATTGAATTTCATTTTGTTACACTTCTAAATGCCTTTTTTTTAAATCCTTCCTTAATATTGTGAGTATATTCTAAGCCACTAGGACAGACATGTCAAACTCGCAACGTCACATGATGTCACACAATGTATCGGGACAGTTTTGCCATTGCCGGCAATGGGGTGGGTGCAGCTTCCGCGTGACGCGTCCAGCCCGCAGGCGGGCAGTTTGACACCCCTGTACTAGAAGATCAAGCCAGAAACCCTTCACCTTTGTGGAATAAAAGAAAGATATTCTCACCATTAAGAAACAATAACAGGGGGTGCTACTTATAAAATGCTGAGTTACATACTCAAGGTTAGGGTATTGGTATAAACAGGAAGGATAAGAACACTGTCCCAAAGAATATCATCCATGAAAATGATTGTATAAAATTTAGCAATGGTATACAATCAAAGGTGTAGTAGAAAAGTTGAGGCAAAGAAGAAACAACAACCAAATAAAACAAAAACTGGAGAGAAAAATACTTATAAAGGAGAATATTTGTAGCTCAGAATTTAAATGAGGGAGCCATGATGCTCTCTGAGCTTGGTTGTTTTCTTGCAGATGTTTCATTACTCAGCCTATGTTACCTAGTTTGGGTAATAAAATGTCTTCAAGAAAACAACGAAGTTCAGAGAGCACTAAGGATTGGTCAGAAAAATACTTCTAAATAAAATGTTGATTTTGTCCTCCTTCAAAGAAACATTTTTACTGTTACTATTCTTTCAGGCATCTCTTTGGCATAACATGCAAAGGAAGGAAGGAAGGAAGGAAGGAAGGAAGGAAGGAAGGAAGGAAGGAAGGAAGGAAGGAAGGAAGGAAGGAAGGAAGGAAGGAAGGAAGGAAGGAAGATCTAGAGCAAGAAAATTCCACTTGATTGTTTACTAGCATAGCCTCATATGTCTATGAGCAGTATTGGAAGAAAATCTATTTGTTGCTTTTCTGGTAAAAAAATGTGTTATCCATTATATGTTGAGTAGAAATATGGTCTATCTAGATTTCCTGCTACAGATGATTGAAGAAAACAAAGACATGAGTTAGTTAACTTCATTTAAAGAACTAGTTATATGCACATGGCATCATTTAGTCATTGTGCTTCATTCTGCAACTATAGGAAGTGTTTACTCTATAGCAAGCAATGCTAATTAGAGCTCCTTGCTAGTATTATCCTGGTTATTTAAAACCAGGACCTCCAAAAGGCAAAAAGGTGCAAACATCAATATATTCCACAGCACTATTTTATAGGCCTATACATCTCGAATTCAATGGAATATATTTCTTGGTAAGCCTAAATTGAATTACAATTTTTGCTTCATCCAAGGTATATCATTTGCAGAGCTCAGGACTGAGAATAAATTCTTATGTAATGAAGTTGCTACCAAGAGTGGGGGGGGGGGAAAACAAACCACTGGTTACAGAAGCATAAGAAAACCTCTATGTGAAAGGTAACCTAAGGGCTAAATGCATGTTCTATATATGTGGGGATAATAGCTCAAGAAGGACAGGACATGCTTAGTATTGATAGACTGTTGAGTATATTGACAACCAAATCGAAGGGAAAGGAAAGATGAACCTGCCAAATTGACTGTGAGAAATGAGAAAAGTATGATCAAAACAGTCCCAGCTCCAAATGCCACTGAACAAAGGTTGCCAATTGTAAAAAAATAGAGAAGGAAAGCAGAGGATAAGGCACATATACTAAAATTAAAGAGAAACGCCTGGATAAGGGACATGCTTTGTGATTAAAAATAAACAACTACCAGGTCACTAAGAAACTGTTTAAAAAAATGATCTGGGATAGCAAAGAGAATTTTATCCATGGAAATCAATGGAGAAACCAATGATTGTAATGTAGATGGTGTTGTGGGCTCCCCAGTATGTCCAGTCTGTGGTGGAATCTCAAGCTAGATTGGAGGGAGGAGTTGACAGGTCAATTTTAGAGTTTTTGCACTGCAGAAAGCAGCACTAATCTGAGCTCCCCCAGAATCCTTGAACCCTTATCTGATCATTCCCAGGAAAATACAATCAGTCTGGCAGAGTTTTTGTACCATAGATCACTAGCCCTAAAGCTTCTGTTTGACACTTTTTACAAGTGGTTTCTCTTTGCTTTCACCTGACACAGACCATCATATTCTCCCTGAACACCAAAAACTGGCTTGTGTACCTTTGTGTACCCTTATTTAATGGGAAACATATTTCAAACAGCTCTATTGAAGTAAGTTCAATAAGAAATGATTGTTTTTCTTAATAATTCATATTCGAAGGAAATGGTTATGGCAGCCTTGCAGTGTAGTTCAAAATGCATGCTACATATCAGTCTCTCAGTTGGTTATATTAAATTCTAGACCAGAGGTCGCCCCAACCTTTTGGGCGCCAGGGACCGGTGCCATGGAGAAAGGTTTTTTTCGTGGACCAGAGGGATTGTGGTTTTGAATAGTGCCTGCAGCCCAAGAATGGAGCTTTGCTTATTTGTGGGGCCCACTTGCTGGCATGCTGCAAACAAGTGCTGATCCAGAGACCGGGGGTTGACACAAAAGTCAGTTTGGTGTAGTGGTTAAGCCATCAGGCTAGAAACCAGAGACCCTGAGTTCTATTCCCTCTTTGAGTACAAATACATCTGGATGAACCTTGGGCCATCCATCTTTCTCAGCCCTAGTAATCAAGTAATGGCAAATCAATCTTCTCAAGAAAATTGCAGAATCTTATCCAGGGGGCTCACCAGGAGTCAACACTTACCCAGAGACACAAATACTTTTTCTAGACATATTTCATCTCCTTCTTAGGTTGGAGGCTAGATTGATATGTTTTTTTTTAATACTATGTACTTTTTTTCTATTTTGATGCTGGAGGTTGGTCTTCAAGCAGGTATTACAAAATGGTAATATAGGTTTTTTTTTGTTTGTTTGTTTTATCCCAAATACAAAGAGACAGTGAAGTAACACAGAGAGAGAAACAGATGGAGAGAGAATAACTAATAGTTGTACCACACAGCCCACTGTTAATTTTGCAATTCAGCCGCAGAACTGAATTGCTTTGAATTCCCAGTCAAAAATCCATCATGCACCTCAGGTTGCATCAATTTATTTAACTAGTCCACATCATAGGTCAATGAACTACTGTATGCATACTACTGACTTGCAGGATGCCCTTGTAAAACTTTGAAAGTAAGATTAAAAAACGAAAAAATATCTCTATGTCTACTATGACCAAAAATCTAAAGGAAGTAATAAAGAGTGAAAAATAGAAAATAGACAGAAAAGAAACAGCCCTCTCTCAATAGAGGGGGAGGGATATGACATCATCTATCCCCAGTCTACAACACAATCCTTTCAGCAGTTCCAAGAAGGCTCCACACCTATTTGCACCACTCAGGTAACCTTGATGAGACAAATAATTCTCCAAGTGGCTTCAATGACTCTCTAAAAGAATGCAAATGACCAGCTGTCTGCAAGGAATATAAATCCTTTCATTCCCTACCAACTAGTCAAAGCTAAAGAAGCTTCTTGGATAAGAAGCTAAACGTCTTCAAAGAAAAACAAAGTCCAGTTGCCTCTTGAAAAAGCACCTTTGGGACAATCATGACTTGGATGACTGAGAATCTCCACAGACAAAAAAGAAGCATGCAAAGGGACACGTGAAGCATTGCCAACAGTGTCATTCACTTCAATCTACTGTGTACATGGGATGAAACTGCTGTGGTACTTTGGCTAATCTTATTTATAAGACCCTAGTTTCAGCAATGAAAATTAGTAAAAGATACATCTTCTTAAATTTAAAATTTTAAATGTGAAGAATAATTCAAGGTTGCAAACATTGGCTTTCTTTTATCCAATGTGTTTGCTGAGCATCTCCCATTGTTTTGTAGCAGCAATTTATTAAGACAAATTTTCAAAGGGAAAAATTGCTAAGTTAGAAAAAAAGATTACTTTGGACATGTTTATTTAGTTATTTATTTTGAGGCAAGGGGAGGTCAATTCTTTACTACAAAGTAAGCAAAACAAAGCTACTCTACTACAATAGTAAACAGTGTGCTTAAGACACTCTTTCTTGGAATAGTTTCCAATGAATTCAGTGTTGTGACCACCTTCTGTTTGGAAAGTTGCTGTTGAAGTCAGGGAATCTAGTTTGTTAGAAGCAACTAAGAATGACTGTTTTAACTAAACATAGTCCATCTCACTTAAGAAAATGATTTGGCATGTAACTAGTTGGAAAGGAATGTAATTGTTCATCTTTCAATTCACCAGAAGCACATGCCTGATCTCATAGGCTCACACATTTAGAAAATGCCTCATCTATGTAAACATCACAAAATCTGTTGCAGTACATTAATTGAGTTTACTCAATCAAGATGATTCGCAGCAAATGTTTCATCCAGCTGCAATGAAGGTTATGGAAAGCCACACAACTAAACAGTGGTGGAGAAAGAACAAATTAGCTTTAAGACTTTGAGGGCTTTCCAGAGGCATTTGGTTTGTTAGTCGTGACAGGAGACAACATTCTAGATTGGATACATCCTAGTTCAACTAAGATGCCCTTAAGGTGTATATTGGCTGCAGTCTTCACACATTTACTTCGGTATGTTGTGTGAAATCTAGTAGGTCTTCTGAATAAGCACCTATCATTAGACTGCTCATCTGAATTAACTTTGAAAGTTTGCTTTTAAATTTAAATTTTCTTCATGAGGCTATACAGACAATTTAGCAAAACTAAACAGGTCTGAATTAAATTGTTTCTACAGTTATCAATGGCCCTCTCTGGGACATTTTAAACATCTGGAATCCTTGGTGCCCTCTGAGCTCAGTTTTTTGCTTGCAGAAGTTTCATTACTCAACTACATAACATCAACAGTGTTAATGATAATGTTTCCTAGTTGGGTGATGGAACATCTGCAGGCAAACAACCAAGCACAGAGAGAACCAAGGACTCCACTGTTCCACATATATTCCTTTCTATTGGAATATTTTAGAGGCATATTGATGGCTAAGCAGTACGAGTCTCAAGGAGATTAACAGAGCTTACCCCTAGGTAAATATCTACAGTATTATAATTCCAGTCTTTCTAAATATATTTCTTAGTTTTCTAATCTTTTTTTGATCTATTTTTGTTCACACAAGAATTCACACACATACAAATATATGATACTTTGTGAAACAAAGGAATATCTTGGTTTAATATCTCTAGACTATAAATAGTTCTGCTTGAGCCCCTTCCACCAACCCCACCATCTCAGATGATGATCAAGACATGGCATGCAAATCCAGGCATTCAAAGTATCTTGCTTCCTACCACTCCTAGAAACAAAGTATTGACTTGCAGCACCCAAGATTTGTATTTGACACCCTAATTTAACCAATACTCTTAGCTGCATCAAAATATTTGGCTCATTTCTTCATGTATTATTTATCTCCTCTTCTAACAGGGAAAGAGAACATCATAAGCATGTTATGATATCCTTGGGTAGAATTAAGATAAGTAAATCAATTTGGGTTGCATGTTGCACTGAAGATCGCTTTGCATATGTATTTCGGAGGATGAAAGTTTTCCGTCCTCGTTTTTTTTTTCAAATGGAAAGCATTCCCATGTTAACCATTGCCAGGCTTTTTTGAGCATTCTGCAACCCATCAGTCTTTTTATTCATATAGTTTGTCTCTCTGCAGAAAAAGGCTTAGAGCTTATGAAAAGCATAACTCAGGTTTTTTTTTTTTTAAAAAAAAATAATCTTTCTACTCTTTGAGTTCACCCCAGTCTTCCAGAGCCACTGTACATGATACAACTGTACATGAAATAAGTGTGTGGCATGCAATTGTTTCTTTTTAATACTTTTTCCCCTCACCAACCATAGATCTTTGTAACCATCACAGTAGCTAACCTCATATTATAAATGTACCGAGCAGAAGGCATGCCAAGTGACATCAATTAATTTAATTAACGTTGCAGGTTACAGAAATGTGACTCATCACTGGCCGATTTGTATTTTAATTGAAGCAATACGTCCCAAAATTGCCTGAAATAAGCGGTTCCGTTTCAAGCATTGAAAGGAGAGGAAACCCAGTTTGAGGGAAATCTAGCGACCGGGAGGACTTTCCCCGAACTGGAGTCGATTTTGCACAAACGTTGCACCTACACAGCAACATTCCTCTTCATGTGAAGGGCTAAATAAGCCCATCTGTTCCAAACAACGAGAAAACACAACCTTCACAAGACCATCACATTAGCTCCAAAGCCAGATTCTCCTCTAGGTTCCCTTAGAGAGGGAGGTCATTATTAACAATCTAGCTAGCAGATCCCCCGGAGCCCAAAGTTGCGCCTAACGAACGGTTGTTGAATCTACCTCGCAAGTCCCGCGTTCCTCTGCCCAGCTCTACAGTTAACCGTAGCCGGTTGTAGCCTTTTCTTTTCAAACTCTCCCTTTTCCACCAGCGTCATCTCCAACGCTTCTCTTCCAAGGGTTAGGCTTCCTTTCTACTTTAAATGCTCCGGCGCTTCTTCATCCATGCAGGACACACACACACACACACACACACCCCTTCCAAACGAGGGACCCCCGAAGACCTCGCTCTGCAAAGGTTGGTTCTGCTCTTAGTTCCCGGCCAGGAATAAGCTCGGGCTGGGGGCGGGGAGGGGGGAGGAACAGGGATCCGTCCCTAAGGTGATCGCCCCCCCTCCCCTCTCCCAAGAAACGTGGTTCCCTTAGTGAATCGCCGGAGAGCGAAGGCGCCCTTACCTGCACAGCAGCTACACCCACTGACAAAGTCGGTTATGGCACAGGGTCAGCCGTTCCGACAGCAATCCCCTTCCCCTTCTCCAGAAAAAGGCGGACTTGGCTTTCCTTTCCCTTTGCTCCCGAGAAGGGCAACTCCTAAGCGTAGTAGCTCTGGTCCCGGGAAGTGAAAATCCTCGGTCCAAAGGAGGCAACGCCAACCATCCCAGCGAGAGGCACTGGGGGGGGGGGGGGCGGGAGGAAGGGCAGCCACTAGACCATCCTGTAAACAGTGATCCCTTCGCCTCAATTAACATGCACGGCAGACTTCCCAGCTCGGCTGACTTTCTGCATGTCAGTTAACCGTTTGCGGGCTTTCGGGGTGCAGGAAATGCAAACGGGCGCTCAGCAGGACCTAGAAGCTGAGCGCGGGGGCTTTTTTTCCTGCCTTTTTCCCCCCTCTTTTTTTAAATGATCCAAGCGGCTCCAAGCGATGACCCCCCCCCCCCTTCCTCTTTCCCTCTGGGTCTTTCTCGTTAGCTGGGTTTGTTGTTAGTCAGCTTGCCCGAGGCCAGGGGCTAGGCGCAAAGAAGAAAGACTCCTTGCCTTTTGACTCAGCCTTTAAGCCCTTCCCCATCACAGGGTTTTTTAATCTGCCAGGGATATTTCATGCAAGCTGCAGCTCCACCTTAGGAAAACTCAACCCCTCCTCCTCTTCCTCCTTCCAATTGTTTCTCCTCCTCATTTGCTTGCCCCTGCCCTCTTTCCCAACCAAAACACAACCCAACCGAACACCTTGAAGCTCCTTTTTTTTTTTTTTTACTCTGATTCACAAAGCAAGGGAGGAGGGAGGAAAGGAAACGCTTCTCGGTTATTTGCGTAGCCTGGTTGCTGCTCCATGTTGAAATCTTGCTCCTAAGTTGGTTGCCAATGATCAAAGCACGCACACCCACCACCCAGAGATGCTTATCCAGTCATTAATGACCTGTCAATTGAAAGGACGGTTTTGTCACAATGTGTCAGGGAGGTCCGTGAGATGTGGTTCCGGGTTCCCTCCTTCAGACTGTTTAATTAGCCAGTTGTTTATTGAGAACGTGGACATGCATATAGTGGCATCAGATTTTGGATGGAAATAATGCTAGATTTTATGAAGGACTAGACAGCTTGGGTCAGTGTTGGGTCATCATTTCAGTGGTATCCCTGAATCCAAACAAATAAACAGAAGGGCCCAAGGCAGAAAGTGGGGGGGGGAGGAGTTATTTATCCATTGAGTTTCCTTGTGGAAAACTGATAGGGAGCATTGGAAACCTTCCCTTCCCTCCCCTTCCTTCCCGGTTCCTTGCCAGTAGGCTGGTAAGTGGCACTGAACAGTGAAAGTGAAGATCATATGACCACAGCAGCAATGCAGCAGCAGCCAGTAGCACTGAATCAGCCACGCTATCAAATTTCATTCCCTCGGGACTCATGGATCTTGGATTCTGGATGCATTCTTCCAGTCAAACCATTCAAGGTTCCTGGGTTCAAAAATGTTTGCCTTTTGATACACGGTTTCACCCAGCTGGAAGTCATGACACTGAGAGTTTTAGTAGTAAATAGATGTGTGCATTTTTATTTTTTACTTTTGGAAACTCCAGTACTGAGTACTGGAGAGATCATCAAATGGATTTCTAACTGTCTGCTTTTCAAATGTTTGCTAAATCTGTTTGTTTTAAAGTCCATGTCAGAAACTGGAATGTCAAGGAGATACCCTCCCCTCTCCTTTTAAAAAAAAACCTGCTTCTTTAATATTCCTTTCATCTCTGATATGGGTGCTAGTGGTAGGTTTTTAAGTAGTGTCAGGGATGTGCCTTTCCTACAGCAAAAAAATAAATAAATACAACCTTTAAACAATTTTCCAAGTCACACACGCAACCTCATCTCCCCACCTTGCATAACTGTAGACTTATACATTAAGCTACTGTATTCTGTGCTCACAGGTCCAGAGTGCATGTCACAAATGATCAGCCCACACACTCACACATACCCACACATCCTGAATAAAGTGGGTTCCAATTATGCTAAAATTTATACCACACAAATATATTGGCAAAGAGTTTCTCTGCACTGACGGGCAACAATACTAACTGAGATTCTCTCTGTCTTAGGAGAATGCCCAAGCAAACCGACTGAATCCAGTTGTGTTATGAATTGGCAAACTACTTGTCTTAGAAGAAAAATTAGACTCAGGAAATTCAAAGCAACAGATAACCGTGAAGTCGAAAAACAGATTGAGACATACTTGGGAGCAGTACAAAGGTACTTGGAATATGCCTTTGTACAGCAGCAAATCCCCTTAAGGAGCATACCTCTTTAGCTTTATTTAGGAACCAAGGAGTATACACACTGAACACCCTATTAGATTTGTCCCTTTGGTGAGCCCTGCAATTATTAAGGCTCCATGAGGACTATGTCTTGGTTTGTTTCTTGTTAACATCTTTGGTCATTACTTACTAGAATTTAAATAGAATGGGATTTTCTATTTGTAGAGAAATGGAGTAATACTGATAAAGAAGGGAACATTCATTAACATTCTTATAACATGGGAACCTGCACTGGATAATTGTCTAAAAAGGTACAGGAGTGTTATTAGTGGTGAGATTTCATTCATGCATTAACAGGCTTATCAAAGTAGCTTTGTCATTCAGCTTTATGCAAGGTTCTTCCTAAGTAGGTCCCACAGTAAAAAAATTGTTACAGAAATTCAAAATGCAGGCATATAGTCAGATTCATGAATCAGAGTTATTAATCATTATAGTAATCTCAATCTCAAGCATTACTCCCCTTGATTAAAAAACTGGGAATGTGTTCTGCTACAGATTTAGATCTTTGGCAGATCTTTGCAAACAAAACAAAACAACAAAAAACCCAACAAAATCACCCTGTTTTTTTTCCCTCAGACAGAAGAATTATTGATGTGTAATTGTTTATCCAGGAGGAATACAAATTATTCAGCAGCTACAGATAATGCATTTTCTTTTCCTTTCCAAGGGTAATCTCAGAAATTATTGTCACTCTATCTTCAAGATATGAATTTGGTGCCCTAAACATTTATGACTTTTCTGATGTCTTGTATGCCAAAAGAGAAATTGATACTTTCAATCGTGCTTTAAACTGTGCATATTATGAATTTTCCTGATGAATGCATGTCATAGATCTTTAAATCAATCTCTTAATATGATTTCTCCTTCTCTTCAGCTATCATTGCTCCACAGGAACAGTTTATAAGTACTGGCTGAAACCAAAGCCTTAATTTTTAGTGGGTGGGAAGGAAGGGAGGGAGGGAGGGAGGGAGGGAGGGAGAGAGGGAGGGAGGAAGGAAGGAAGGAAGGAAGGAAGGAAGGAAGGAAAGCTCTAGTATGACATTTAAGCTGTAGAAATTCATATTATTGATAGATGGCCCCTAAGAAATATCTAAAGCTCAGGATGTTTTCCACCAGCTAGTAGTTATATGAGCTTTTGCAACCCAGATACATTAGCACTATCTTGTCTAGATTGTTTTCCAGTAAATAATCCTGATTATTGATTTATGATTTTGTTTTGCCTTTAGATTAATTAAATATATAAACATAAGGGTAAAATCATTTTGTTGTACATAATTTACAGTGAAGGTTTTTGAGAGAAGCCCTTTAGATAAATTCATCCCAGTGGCTTCCATGAAAATGTGCACTCACTTCTTCAGTATTGCATTTATTTGTCCCACCCTCATATTCACTATATCTCCAACTGAGTGGGAGGTTATTGTTCATTCAGTAGGAGGAACAAGACTTCTTAACTGCCAATTGATCATCTAGCTGAGGTATCAGCCTTACCAAGTGTCCAACAGGTATGATTCTTGAGGCCACGTCTGGCAATCTCTCTTCAAACTCTTTCAGATATTCAACAACTGAAAGTGTCTCAATATGGTAGAACTATAGAATTCTAGATAGTTGCTTTTCATTTAAATACATGCTGAATAGATTTTTTTTTCATTATCATTCTAGTACTTCTTCAATTTGATGAAAGAGACTATTGGAGAACTTTTCATAGGTTGGTGAGTATTTTTGTTTTCACTATAATTGTGAAGTGGGCAAGATGCTTTGTCTTCCTTGAAGAAATTTCTCTTCATTGGTCTGCAGATTTTTTGTTTCCTACCCTTCTGTTAAATCACAAAGAAAGGCTTGACTTTTTCAATAGCGGTGCTACTGTCACTGCTAAGTGGGAATCCTGCTTTTGAGAAATTGTTGGATAATTTCCCTAGAATTATTTTTTTGCTAGAAATAGTATTAGAACAGAGGTCTTCAAACTTGGCCCTTTTATGACTTGTGGTCTTCAACTCCCAGAATTCCTCAGCCAGGCACACTGGCTGAGGAATTCTGGGAGTTGAAGTCCACAAGTCATAAAAGGGCCAAGTTTGAAGATCCCTGTATTAGAATAACAATTAGTCCTTTAAAAAGATATAAAAGGTAATAAAAATGAAAGAGTTTTTTACAGTTTGAGATAAAATAAAAGATGGTTGGATTGCCATCAAATTGTAGGATTGGAAGGAACTTTAGAAGTCATCTAATATAGCCTCCTGCTCAGTGCAAGTTCTATCAGTGCATTTCTGACAAACAGTAAGATTATGTTTGAAGTCTGAAGTTCTCCAGCAAAAAAAACCCCACAGATTTGTATGGCACCTTGTTCTATTAGCTGATAGCCATTCAATAAGGAAGAGTTTCCCAAGAGCTATACTAAACCTAGTTCTTATAGTTTGAACCCATTAGTTCTTGAGAGGCAGTAAAAGGTATATCCATTCTTTCTTATATGTGACCATTTCTCCATTTTAAACTCCATACTATGCATTTTAGCTCAATCCTATCAAGATACAAAAAGCCATCAAACTGCACTCATTTGGACCAATGTACTGACAATGTTATCTACTTTGGTAATAAAAAAAAAACATGTAAGAAGGAAGCCAATCTCACCTAATATCAAGATCTCAACATTTCAGTTCTGAACTACATACATTCTCCACTATTTTTAATAATTTGTTCGATGACCTTGCCTATTAGAGATGCCAAGCTAGCAGATCTGTTGTTTCCTGGATTCTCCTTTGGCTCCTTACTAACAATGGGGGGGATCCTTAGTATCCTTCAGTAATCTGGAATCATACAGTCTTTCAGGACTTCTCAAAGAGTATTGAAAGTGATTCTGAAATTACCACTTCCCCAAGTTCCTTTATATTTTTTGATGAGATGGCTCGTTATGAAGATTCAAATTTCTTTAGATTAGCTAAATTCTCCCTACCCTCTCCTCATTTCTTGTAAGCTAAGTCTCCCTCCTTCTCTCATTGGTGTAAGGATGACCAGCTAGAACTCCATTTCCCTCTAAGGGGAAAAGAGATGCAAGAGAAGTTTACAAATTCTGTTTCTCTTCATCATCCATTAGCATCACTTTCTTCTTATACTTTTTTTTGTGGCTTTCCTGTTTAAAACATGATTATCTCAAAAAAGAAGGCCTTAAAAAAGCTAGACTTTTTTTGTTGTTTTTGATATCTCATAAACCTCAGCTTTTTTTGAGCATTGGTCTTTTTGATACAGTTCCTATGAGTTAATTACCTTATATTATTTGTTTATGTATCTCTTCCCCCATTTTTTATCCATATTCTTTTTTACACACAGCATTTTGGATTGCTCAGATGTTAATTTTCATGTGCTATTTGAGAAAAATATAGGCAAGTTTCAGGATCAATATGGATGATGTCAAGCCAATGAATTCTCTTCTATGCATCATCACCTGCACTGTTAATTCTGTTCAGGAGAGTACCCATTGCCCATTATTGGTAATAGGATAACATCATTCATCACACCTGAGAAGAATGGTGGACATTTTATGAGAATAACTAGGTGTTTAATAGGGCTGTCTCTCAATATTAGAATATTTGACTCATCGTTCCAGTGATAGGACCAGTTGTGGACAGTCAGAAAAAAAATGTATAATTTAATGGCAAAGCAAATCAAGACAGATGTTCCTATCCTATTCACAATGGGAATTATAACCGATGGTATAATGGTGGGAGAGCTCTATCACTCTTTACTTTTCTATCTTGCATTCTATCTTGAACACAATTTCTTGTCAGGAACTCTGGTTTCAGTTTAGCCAAATGGTTCATTGAATCTTTTCTTCATTTTTATTGCCAGTGGCATTGTTTACAAAACTGTATTGAAAAAAAAAATGCACTGACTTGCTGATACTGCTATAAACAGAACTGGACTATGAGTCCTGAGAGAATATTCTGAATGAATGTCAACACTTATCCAAAGCAAATGCTCTCATGGGCTCCGAAATTGACAATGGCTAACTTGCCAACAGAGTTAAAGGAAGAAAAAGGGGGAGGAAAATTTTCTGACCTGAATCATTTTGACAAAGTCTTTATAAATGTCTCAAGCCAATTTGGAGCACACTTTCCCTATTAGGTGGTAGATATATTTGCTTGGGTTTCATCAATTCCCTTAAAAAGGTTCTGCAAACAGAGGGAAGGAGAATTAAAAAAAAAGGGGGGGGGATAACCCATCAGTATCATTGATTGAGAAAATATATGTGCTCAGTAACAATCAGCACCAACTTGATACATAATCAATTTCTTTTTCTTTTTTTTAAGTATCATATAGGTTAGGCCTTAACCATTTTTTCAATTCAAGAAGAAAAGAGAGAACCATATAGCTGCGAATATGGAGCTAGCATTTTAATTTGCACTTTGTTTTCCTAAATCTTGTTCCAAACCAGGTCCAAACCAGAATGGATCATCTTTGGACTGACTTGAGGCTATATTGGCTGTTACCAATTCATCAAATCCGATCCTTGCAGCAGGACAAGTGATCTATTCACAGGCCTAACATATGTACTGTAACACTTTCTTGTTACTCATGGAAACCAAGAATAATACCTGGGGAGAAACAAGGACACGGGCTTTAAAGAAAATGTCACATGTGTATTTTCCAATAAAAGTTGTCTAACAGGAAAGAGCATCTAAGGCTTCACAATCCCTTCAGTGGAGCTGCTCAAGCAGTTATTACTATTCTCTGCAAGCTAAGGTTAACAGAGGTCTCTTCCAGTGCTGGAATTTAAGATTCATTATTTTATTCCCTCAAGATGAAAATTCAGTCAAAAGAAAACATTATAAAATGCCAGAATCAGTTTCAAATTAATTAGGTGTTCCACCCTCACTCTGCAGGGAAGCCTTTTTGCCAACACCCAAAGGGAAGCAATTGTAAGAAGAAAGAAAGGAGGTGCTTTCAAAAGAAACCAAAGTTTCAAGATACACAAAAAGGACAGATTTAAGTTGCTCCATTTCTCTGAAAAGCATGTTAGACCTTCCCTGCCACACCCTGTATTACCTTTTAAAAACTCTACTGTGGGAAGGAGATAATTTTGTTTCTGCTCTTCTTGTTTCATTTTTTTAAACCACAATAACAAAAAAGGCAACCTTCTTCCAGAGTGAGCAGACTTGCTAAAGTAATTCCGATTAAATGTCAGTGATTTGGTCTGATTCAAATACAATGAGGTGTTTGTTATTTTACATGTCTGATGTAGCTTCAAAACTTGGTGATAAGGAGGAGTCCTGAAGACAATTGGGCAAGGTGGTGACAACTCTCTTTTCAGGAATATCTGAAGCAGGGCTGTCAAACTGCCAGTCCGCGGGCCGGATGCATCATGCCAAAACCGTGCCCACCCCATTGTCAGCAATGGAAAAAAAGTCACGATACGTCGCGACATGTCATGTGACGTTGTGAGTTTGACACCCCTGATCTGAAGGCTTCAGGGAAAATCTTCCACTTCATATATCTTCAGAGTCATATATTCCCTTTAATATTATGCCCTTGGCTGAAGAGTCATCCTCAAATTAGGAGGAGGATTGAGATGGAGCAATCAGAGAATCAGACACAGCTCCACCCTACCAACAGTAATGTGATGGTATCGGGACCCGATATCATTTGGCTATAGTGATTCAGACCCTACCCTGGAGGCTCTTCTTCTAGCACATGTGAAGACAGAGCCACAGAAATGCTAAGCTGCAGAAACACGTAGCATAAGCTACCCAAGAACTTCCTGGTTGATCACTGCTGACTATTTTCAGAAGATGAGAACTTCCTGTAGGTAATTTACTACTGTGGGTTATTCAGGGGAAAAAATATTTATGAGACATTGTTCCTCTAAGACAAAGCCTTGGCCTTTCTGAATAATAGATAAAATAGTCTGATTTGGTCAGTCAATTTCATACTTAGGAGAGACGTTGATTTGTTTGGAGAGAGCTCCAGAGAAATGTTAATAAAATACCTAAATTTTTGTTACAACGATTTAGGCAGTTATGATGAGACGTTCTTCACTTATTCAGCACCGTCCTGTTGTGGCTTTGTTTGCAATTTCAAAGATTTTTTTTTTATTAGATATAGGTTTTGTGGTTATTTGCATCTGTTGTTTTGCCATGTTTCACTTGGCAATCCAAAAAGAAAGAATTGGCAGTTATCTAGCCTTTTTTGATCAGTGACTAAAGCCAGAATTCAATATAAATGAAAACACCTTCATATAATGAGGACTATATAATTCCTATATAATTCCTAGGTCCATGTATGATGGATCCAGATTTCCCTTGCCACTTTCTAGATAAACTGTAAGACATGCCCTGGCCAGATCCTAATCAAATTGTCAATTCAGGCTGATTTTCCTAAGATCCAGTCTTATTCTGAATTGATACTGTAGGAATCTCCTGAAATATTGCTGATCAAGTCACCCAGTGCATTGATAGGTCATTTTAATTTTTTGTCTTTGGTAGCTATGTCTCCCACATTAAAAAAACAAACAAACTCCTCTCTTTGGGTGAATTTAACTGTTATTCGATAGGTATTGGAATCTCTGTATATAACTGCATATAAATAATAACTATATACGAACCTTTGTAAAAAGATGCTTAAGTGTGTATACCATGTATAGGATGTGTCAGCTTCTGTTTACTTAGTGCTTCATTGAAACATTCAATTCAACCAGGTGTGCCTACATTTTGCATACAACTTTTTTTTTTTTAATTATTTCAGGCAACATAAGTTGCTTGTAGATGTGCCAAGTTTCAATTGCTCTTGAAAAGAAGACTAACCTAGATTATTCTTGGGGATGAACTCAGCATTACTTTCCCACAATTCATTTCAACAATCATTCTGATTTCAAAAGTGTTTCACCAATAACATCTGGAGGTGTCAATCTTACTTATTGTTCAAAAATCCCAGCTGTTTTATCTCATTGCTCTTCGCATCCATCATAAAGACATTGCATTTTAGTTCAGAACAAATTTTACCTTTGTGGTTTTCTTTGTCTTCCTACCATGAACTATTCACACCACAATGGCTAAAGAAGTGGTATACTCTTTTATCTATACACACTGATAAGTAGAGATCAGGATGCAAGAACAGATTACTTAAATTAGGATAATGCTTTAATAAAGTCTGATTTTAATCATGTGAAGTTTGCAATCCCAGTCTTTGTTTGCCTTGTTTTGAATGAGGCAGTTATTTCTAGCTGCATAAATTAGCACATTGTACATTACGCATTGAATACTGTGCTGGGTAGGCAATTAGAACAGGTAGAAGAATGACAAACATAATAACTTTTATTTCCCAGAAGATTTGATTTTCTACAAAGACAAAAATTTGATAGCTTTAGTTGTAAACTGGTAAACTAGAATTAGAGACCCAGAATGAGAAGTTGAGGCATTAGGTTAGAAACTGAGAGATTGTGGCTTCTAGTTCCACTGTAGGCACAAAGCCAACTCTGTGACTTTGAACCAGTCATTCTTTCTCAGTCCCAGGAAGAAACCAATGGCAAACAACTTCAAAATCTTGCCAAGAAAACTGCAGGGACTTGTCCGGGCAGTCACCAGAAGTCAACACTGACTCAAACTCCCAAAAACAAGAACCACTCCTAGAATTAATTTTGACCCTACAGCACTAAAGATGTATCTGGGTAGAACTGATTTCCAAGCAAAGGTGTTTGAGATTTAAGGTCTGCCTCAAGATTTTCTTTGGGGAGTCACTTGCTGATCCTGACATTAGATGAGAATGTTCCCCAGCATCATTTTTTTTCCCCTTCAGTGTGTCTCATATATTTGAACAACTTCACAACTTTTACATTCCCATTTTACTATTGGAGTTTTGTATATGGATCATTAAACTAACATCTTGCCTAATTTGTCAAATGTAAGTATGTTAAAAAGGTTCCTTCATTCTCATGAAAATACACATAATTTCTACTTCCTAACTGAGAAAAAAAACTTGTAAAATACAATTGCGACCTGACATTCAGACTGCAATTTTCTTTTTTTTATTGTTGTTTTTCTGGAATTTGAAATGCAGATTACACACCCACCCACATACACAAGAAAGAAGTGGATTAGACTGATTGGGACAATGAATGAGTTTGGAATGGTTTGTACAAAAGGAGCAACACACACACACACACACACACACACACCAAACTCATGGATTCTTTGTGACTTTTTTATTTTTAGTAAGAAAATTGTAGATTAAGAAACTGATTGGACAGTAATCCCCAGGAATTATCAGGATTTGAGATTCGATTCTAAAGTCTACAAGAGAAGATTGAGAAGGAGAAGAAGAAACAACACATCATCTTAAAAGTTCCACATGTTTCTTAAAAATAGAAATAAAAACATTCAGGGACGTTTGTATGACTAAGCATATTGATTGGCTTGGAGAAGACTTTCCGTTTCATTGTTCCAATACATCTATGTCTATATATCTATATTTATATCTATATATTAAGAACATGCTTCATAAGCAAAGGTACTCTTGCTACCAATGAAAGGTTTCTGGTTAAATATGCTTGGCTATCCATTTTGATTCTAATTAAACCTTAATAACAAAATAGTGCCACAGTCAGATAAAACTTGGAAGAAATTTAAATGTGCCAATCCAAAACA
The DNA here is from genome assembly GCF_001527695.2 of Protobothrops mucrosquamatus. Lineage (NCBI taxonomy): Eukaryota > Metazoa > Chordata > Lepidosauria > Squamata > Viperidae > Protobothrops > Protobothrops mucrosquamatus. Next base: position 61,208 of record NW_015386130.1, read on the forward strand.
CTAACATAATTTGCAATAGTGGCAAATATCTGTAGTGTATTGGTGAAAGTCTGTTCTCTGAGCTTGTGGGTTGATTTCCAAATATTTTGTTACCAGGCTAGGTAGCATCTTCAGTAAAGTTTAGAAGATGTAAGTATGTTCTTTTGTTTATAAGGGTGTGTCAACTGAGGGTCTTGTGATGGGTCAGGTGTGAGTCATCAGTGAGAGGCTTGTGATGGGGAGGTTATATCAGGACAGGGTCATTGGGATGTGAACTGCTGGTGGGGGGAAGGGGCTTGTGTGGGTTGGCTGAGGGTCAATGCTGTGACAGCACAGCCAACCAGAGATAGCACCAACCCTCAACCAACCTATGCAAGGCCCCTCCCCCCACCAGCAGTTCACCTCCCAATGACCCTGAGCTGATGTAACCTCTCCATCACAAGACCCATCACAGGACCCTCACTTGACACACTCACACCTAAAGCCCTTATAAACAGAAAAGCACTGACACTGACACCCACTAAACTCTGCTGAAGATGTTACCTAGCCTGGTAATGAAACGTTTGGAAACCAACCCAAAAGCTCGGAGAATGAACCTTCATCCTCAACTAACATAATTTTCAATTCATAATATGATTCAGTCTGGAAAGTTTCCAACATCAACTCAAACTGAGAAGCGACAAATATATTTTATATAAATAATCTATAAATTTGCAGATAAGAATGGGTTCTCTTGAAAAAGATTATCCCTGAGTTCTCACAGAGGAACCGTATTTGGTTTTTTTTTCTTAGCTTAGCTATTTGATTCAACAAAGAGAGAATCAAGGAACTTGTGCAATACTGCTATTCATGTCCTAATCAGGTTATTGACTCTTTTGCTAAGGGTCAAAATCACTATGTTCTTTAACTGAAATTCAAAACTGCTTGTGAAACAAGTCTTTAGTTATTTTATCTTATTTATTTTACTTTATTTTCAAAAGGATGGGCATTCTGCTAAGTGGCACCAAGATCCACCCAGTTTTTAATAGAAACATAGGATTGGGAGGGACCATTATGGCCACAGTTTTTTGGTGAATCCATGTTAAAGGAAAAAGAAGTTGTATGTATGCTTGAAGATGCACTGAACAGAATCCCACTGCCTCACTATGGAATTGGTTCAAGGCTTTTATTTGAATTCTTCCTAACAGAATAGAATAACAGAATTGGAAGGGACCAATCCCCTGCTCAGGCAGGAAACCCTATACCATTTCAGTAAAATGGTTGTCCAATCTCTTCTTTAAAACTTCCAGTGTTGGAGCATTCACAACTTCTGGAGGCAGGTTGTTCCACTGATTAATTGTTCTAACTGTCAGAAAATTACTCCTTAGTTCTAGGTTGCTTCTCTCCTTGATTAGTTTCTATCCATTGCTTCTTGTCCTGCCTTCAGGTGCTTTGGAGAATATCTTGACTCCCTCTTCTTTGTGGCAACCCCAGAGATATTTGAACACTGCTATCATGTCACCCCTAGTCCTTCTCTTCCTTAATGCTTCATCATCTTACTTATTACTGTTCTCTTTGTCTCTGAAGCTGAGCCCATATTTACAAAGCTTAGCTTTTGTTCTTTTGCTCCCACCATCTTGCAGTTTGGAATGTCACTGTAATTTGATAGTACCTGTGAAACAGAGTATTTGTTTCATTGATTGTTCACTGATACTAGGAGCTTGATCAGAAAGTGACAGAGAGTGGATCCCCAGTTCATGCTGGTAAGGACCTTAAGGAAGCCATGAATTTTGGTTGCTTCCCCTCCCAATCAATAAAAAAACTTAATTTCATACTAGGAATAGAGATGTGAGATTGAACATATTAAATTGCTTGTCTTCCATTGGACAAAATGAGAATCTTAGACACTGCATTGAAGTTTTCCAAGGGCTTGACCCAGACACATAAGAATTACTTAACATCCCTTCCTGGCTTCCATGTCCTAATTTACTTGCTTCCTTCCATTGGTTCAATTTTCTTTCAGATTAAAATTGCTTAATAATTTGATGTCTTGCATGAAGCAAACCAGGAGAGAAATCCTTGTAACAATTTACATCTTCAGAGCACTTCCATTCTCATAGTAAATATATTCCCAAAGACCCAGGGCTCTGAGCACAAGGGCTTGCATCTCTACAGCAATTAATTTTGAAAACATCAGAATGAATAGCGTTTTTTTTTACCTTTCAAAGCCTAGCCATGAGGCTGGTGGAAAACCTTCAGGGAAATCACTGCATACAGAAAGGTAATGCCCTTTGGGGAGAACATTAATATAACAGAGGACTGATTGTGATATTAAGTCTACCTTAAATCAAGAGCTATATAATTATTTAACTAAAATATCTAAACACTACTAGTGTTTTCTTTAAAAAAAAATCAATTAGTGAAATGACCCAGACCAATCATTTTCAATTCAAATATTTTGTCTGAATATTCTACAAAAACATATATATGTATATATTATATATTTATTCTGTGTTTCCTCCTTTTTAAAGGAGCAATTGTTCAACACCCTCTACTTTGTGAGGAAAAAAAAAACCAAGAGGAAAAGAAGAAAAATAATTCACAATTATAGCTGTTGTTTTTTTTTCAATTAAGAGGTATAATTGCTCCTAAAGTGCATTTACAGTCTCCAAGGAAGCATAATAGACTTTCCCATTATCTACAGCTCAGTGACATCTATAAATATATGTTAAGGACCATTTGTTGGAAAAAAAACCCTGCTCTTAAAGTTGTGTGTTTGGGATAGTTAAAAGGGATAAAATATAGGCATCAAAAAGAAAAAAGAAAAGAAAAGAACTCAAGGAAAGGAAGATGAGGATTTTTTTTTCCAATGGTGCAAAGTCTTACTCAGGGTTGGAGGCAAAGTGGAGAAACTAGTAGTCATGATGTAACATCTTTGTGAAGTGTTAGGAAAACAAATGTGAGGTTAGATCAGCTATCGTTATTCCAGTTATTAAATTCTACATACAAATATTGGGACTACTTCAAAGAGTTATTGGGCTAGAATGGACTTTAAGGAGAACATGGTTGGTGGATAGGTAGAGACTATAAATTTGCATTGAATGTGTGAATCATTTTCTGAATACGCTTCTCTCTCTCTCTCTCTCTCTCTCTCTCTCTCTCTCTCTCTCTCTCTCTCTCTCTCTCTCTCTCTCTCTCTCTCTCTCTCTCTCTTACTAATAATCTTTTCCTATGCCTTCTCTTTGCATGATTTTATGGTGTCATTTTTAGGCTATTGTGGGTGACCCTTCTCAGAAGACAATGTCCTTATACTGTTATCAGCTCCTCAGGCAGCCTGGCCTCATTGTCTGAATTGCAAAGGTCATATTATGAATTAATTTTTTTAAAATACAACAACGGCTATATATAACCAATGGCTATTTTTTTCCTTTCATTCCTTTCAAATGTTATGTTCTTAATCTGTATTGAAAGGCCCTATTCTGAAAAAAAAATAACTTGAAAGCTTTATCAGAGGGATAATGGCAACATTTGGGCTATATTTCTCTTGCAGCTTATAGACTGTGATCACAGAAGTACATCATTTGTATTTTTAATGGATGCAATCATCACAAAGCATATAGCCAGTGATGAACACCGCTGGTGAAGCACAGATCAAAAGGATGATGGCTATGCCGACGTGTGAAGTGTGAATAGAACCAACTATCTTAGATAAAGTAAAAACATCCCTAGATTTGAAATGAACTTCTGATAACTTCATGAATACCAAGCAGTAAATGTAGGGATGTTTTTCATTTTCTATGCTATAATAATTCAGAGAACCATGGTAGACGTTGCGGTATGTTGTGAGCCAACTAGACAATTCTCTTGATACAAATAAATACAAACATAAGAAGAGCTTTGGTATAAGACTCTTCTGTGTTCAGTGGCAAACAGATGCTTATGTAGACAAGAGAGCCATGAATCCTCACTAACTGATATACACTGCTTCTGATGTTGCAGGTGAAATACTATTATCACAGCTACTAGCCATTGATAGCTTTATTATCCATGAATTTGTCTAATGCAGCTATATAACTTGTTTTTTCGTAATTAGTTATAGGCACAGAGCAGATGGGGAGGATGCAGAACATAAAGAAAGAAGGGTTACCTATTCCCTTCACAGCATGAAAAGAATATGTTCATACACAATAAGGCAGGGGTAGGCAACCTTGGCTCTTTTATGACTCGTGGACTTCAACTCCCAGAATTCCTGAGCCAGCCATTCTGGGAGTTGAAGTCCACGGGTCATAAAAGAGCCAAGGTTGCCTACCCCTGCCATAAGGCTAGAAAGTTAAACTACTTTGTTTCAGTTTATGTCATTTTGGACCTGACATTTCAGCCAGGCCGTGTTTCCCCAGTGACCTCTACTTGTCCTGTTAGATCTGGCATGCACAGGATCCCATCTACAAAAGTGTGTCATCTGGCAGGGCGCAGGAAGAGAATCTTTTCTACCATGGCACCTGCCCTCTGGGTCATCATTGCTTGTTTTGATCCTGTTGGCCTTTGTTGAAGCATGGAAAATTTGGTTTTGCCATCAACACAGGTGTCCTGATAGTATGAATGAGCTATTTCTTGATCATGGTGATGTTAAATGAGCATTCTCAGCCTCTATTTGTTTTATGTTACTTCTATTGTTTTTAATTTTGGATGGTTTTGACTCTGTATTTTAATTTGGTATATCTAGTCTAGTGAAAAGAAGGACTAGGGGGAGACAAGATAGCAATGTTCCAATATTTGAGGGGCTGTCACAAAGAAAAGAGGGAGTCAATTTATTTTCCAAACAACCAGAAGGCAAGACAAGAAACAATGGATGGAAACTAATCAAGAAGAGAAGCAACCTAAAACTAAGGATAAATTTCCTAATAGTGAGAACAATTAACCAGAGGAATGGCTTGCCTTCAGAAGTTGTGGGTGTTCCATCAATGGAGGCATTTAAGAAGAGACTGGACAGCCAGTTGTCTGGAATGATATAGATATATAACCCCCTTGAGCAGGGGGTTAACAGAGCAACAGAATAACAGAATTGGAAGGGACCTTGCAGGTCTTCTAGTTCAACCCCCTTCTCAGGCAGGAATCATTTCAGACAAATTGTTGTCCAATCTCTTCTTAAAAACTTCCAGTGTTGGAGCATTCACAACTTCTGGAGGCAGGTTGTTCCACTGGTTAATTGTTTTAACTGTCAGGAAATTTCTCCTTAGTTCTAGATTGCTTCATTCCTTGATTAGTTTCCATCCATTGCTTCTTGTCCTGTCTTCAGATGCTTTGTAGACTAGGTTGACTCCCTTTTCTTTGTGGCAGCCCCTTAGATATTGAAACACTGCTATCATGTCACCCCTAGTCCTTCTTTTCATTAAACTAGAGTATTCTGTTAATTTTGATTACACCTGTTGGCCAACAGTTGAAAACAAAATTAACAGAATACTCTAGTTTAATGACAAGAATTCAGGCATATGAGGTCTGTGGCTGTAAAAATAAAGTAAAATAAAAATATAATAAAAATAATAAAATAAAAGCATAACTTATAAAAATATAATATAATAAAATAAAATACAGTATAAAATTAAATGTTGATATCACTTGGTATTTGATTAAGCTGGAAGAAAGAAGAGAATATCTTCCTACCCTGTGCTTCTAGTAAGATTTGTTCTCCACTATTTAAATAAAAAAAAATATGTAGCTGCTTACTAGTGTTCAAGGAAATGTGTTAATTTGATTCAGTGATCCTAGTTGCTCTACCCTTTATTTAGTAAAATTGCTGACCCACTTTCTTCATATTGTTAATTATGTTCTTCAAAAAATTACAGTATGGAAATTCCCCCCCTCCTTCCTTCCCTCTCTCACTCCTCCCCTCCTTCATGCTCCCACTTCCAAGCTGTCTTGTTGAACATTTAATCATTTTAAAACCACACAACATTATATGTTCTTCTAGCTAGAATTATGTTTAATTCATTCATTACTTCCTTTCACCTTGAGGGAAATTCAATCTCAAACCAGTTATATATACTCCAATATAATAAACAATTACAACAACAGCATAGTAATAGTAACAACAACAACAATAATAATAATAGGCCCCTTGGGTGCAATCCCAAAACTATTGGAGCACCACTTGAACACCATTGGCATTGACAAATTCTCCATTAGTCAATTGCAAAAGGCGGCCTTACAGGAACTGCTTCCATCCTGCGACAATATCTGTAATACCATCAAACATCCACATCTGCCTACCCCAGGTCCTTGGTAAGGACTCGATAGGTAGACAAAAATGCCAAATCCAGTCTGAACATCTGGCTGACTGTGCGATGATCAATAATAATAATAATAATAATAATAATAATAATAATAATAATAATAATAATAATAATAATAATAATAATAATAATAATAATATAACAACAATAACAACAATGATAACAACAATGATAATGATAATGATAATGATAATGATAATGATGATGATGATGATGATAATAATAATAATAATAATAATAATAATAATAATAATAATAATAATAATAATAATAATAATAATAATAATAATAATAAAAAAATGCATCATGTGCTACATTGAAAAACAACATAGATCATTTGTATTTACCAAGAAAAAATAGTGGTCATGGCTTGTTGCAAATGAAGCAGAGTGGAAGATTTAGTCAAAGTGCAAATGATTACATAAAAGCAAGCAAAGTGAGGGTATTCATAAATGCCTGCTAGGAAAACATTTTTGGATGTGACAGAATCAAAAGCAACATGCAACACTGAATACTTACATTGGCAAATGTGTGGCTTTGGTTTCCAAGTTAAATAAGTTCAGTGTAGAGTGTTGTTTTTTTTTTTTAATATGTGGGAGTAATGATGACAGAAATTACCATAATAGAGGAATTATAGTTTACTTCCCTGTAAAATCTTTAAAATATAATAATGATTATTTAAAATGCAGACATAACTTAGCAGCTCTGCATTCATGTTGCCAAGCATTCAGAGGGATGTAAGGAATTCTAAGTTGGGCTTCTCATTCAATGTATATTGAATTATAGAATCGTAGGGCTGAAGAAAACAATTCACAATTGTCATGCATCCTGATAATAACCATTCCCAACTGTTCTACACATGAGAACCCTTGAGAATATTTGAATTGGTCCTACTCTCAATATGGATTATAAAATTTGTAGATCCATCTCAAAATCCATCTCAGCAGAACCATTTGGTGAAAAATATTATAATCTGAAAAGGCAGTTTGATTTACTTTACAAAGAGAAGTTGGGTGGATCAGTTTTTAAGAATTATAAGTTCTTGTTGATGTCATGACAGTGTTAACCAAAAATAGAATCTGTAATTCAAGAAGAAGGTAGAGGGCTCCAGTGCTTTTTTTGTAAAAAAAAAAAAAAAAAAAGGTGCCGGAACTCACACACATCATACAACCCGCCTTGCCTACCCTACAAGGTTCCATCCAAAAAAGGTGCCGGAACTCCGTTCTGGGTGTTCTATGACAAAAAAAGCCCTGGAGGGCTCTATCATGGTTTGATTCAGAATGTTGATAGGAAAAATAGGTTCTGATAAGATCCTTTGCCCTCTGCAGGTATAGTCCAGATCAAATTAATGTTCAAGAATTATTATAGCAGATAAATGTAGTGGGAAAAAAGGAAACAGTAATGGTCTCATAATTTGACTCTGCTCTGGAGAGTTGTAATTTAATTTGAATTAAGTATCCTTCACATTCCAGTTAGGAAATGATATCAGCATGCTTTTGAACTATACATCCAAGATGGGCTAAAACCCCAAACCTGCTTTTAAAAGGGATCATTGCAGGTGAAAGTCTCATTTGGGCATCAGTAACTTGTGCAAAAATTAAATATCTGGATAAACCCATTAAAATGGGACAAGCTCCAAGCCATACTATAAATAAATAAATGAAACTTACTTTTTTAAAATTTTCATAAGTTAATAGCTTTAGTTATTTAAATTCATTTAATGAATTTAATGACTTCATAGATTTAATATTTATAATTTTATGTTTTATTCATTTCAAATTTCTATGCTATTTTATCTTGTGTGACAGGTAATGATTGAATTAAAGTAACTCCCTCTCCTGTTGATATTACTCCTGTGGTACTAGTTTCTGAAGATATTCATGAGGTTAGGATAGATGTTTGCAAAAAGAAAGTCCTACATCCAATAGTGTTCTTAACCACTTAACTTAACCACTTGGAATACTGCATTCAGTTTTGGTCACCATGATATAAAAAAGATGTTGAGACTCTAGAAAGAGTACAGAGAAGAGCAACAAAGATGATTAGGGGATTGGAGGCTAAAACGTATAAGGAACAGTTGCTGGAATTGGATATGTCTAGTTTAATGAAGAGAAGGACGAGGGGGGACATAATAGCAGTGTTCCAATATCTCAGGGGCTGCCACAAAGAAGAGGGAATCAAGGAACCAGAAGGCAAGACAAGAAACAATGGATGGAAACTAATCAAGGAGAGAAGCAACTTAGAACTAAGGAGAAACTTCCTGACAGTTAGAACAATTAACCAGTGGAACAACCTGCCTCCAGAAGCGGTGAATGGTCCAACACTGGAAGTTTTTAAGAAGAGAATGGACAGCCATTTGTCTGAAATGGTATAGGGTTTCCTGCGTGAGCAGGGGGTTGGACTAGATGACCTCCAAGGACTAGATGACCTCCAAGGACTAGATGACCTCCAATTATTATTATTATTATTATTATTATTATTATTATTATTATTATTATTATTATTATTATTGTTGTTGTTGTTGTTGTTGTTGTCGTCATTGTCGTTGTTGTTGTCGTTGTCGTTGTTGTTGTTGTTGTTGTTACTAAACCACCAAGTCTGATCATTCTTGCAATACCTAATCACATAACTGAGTCAAAAATCATTCATTAGGGAAACACAAAGTCCACACATACTTCCTTTAGTAACCCATAAATCCTTCAGTCAGGAGAAGACTAACAAGCCATAACTAATCCCTTGTTCAATAATAATGGATATGATTTGATCACTGGAGTAAATCGGTATTTGGGAAGCATATTTTGTGCTGGTAAACTTTGGAGTGAGTTACGCCAAGGCTGGAGCTGGCCTTGATGTCTTATCCTGTTTGGAGAACATTGACATTTGGATGGCATAAAATAGATTAACACTGAACCCAAGCAAAACAGAACTGCTGTTTGTATATTAAATCATAATCCTCTTGAGAGAGGTTTGCTTTTTAAGCTACTGTTTCTCCCCAGTCCTTTTCCCCTGAGTATTAGGTATGCAAAACAGGCCAACTAACTAGATTAGGTATTTTCATAACACAACTGACTGTGTTACTTAGTTTAACCCCTGTACATCCTTGAATCCTTTTCAGATGAATTCAGTTACCTGAATGCTTGCTAACTGACTGGATCAACTGACTGTTTTGGTTTTCCCATGCCATATTATCCCTTCACTTACCCAAATATATTTACTATGGAAACCATACAGTTGAACAAAAATATTTTTCTTCTTAAAAGAAGTCATGATTTATTCATGGCTGAACTGGACTACCATTATCTGATAAACTATAGCATTAACATTTGAAATATATGAGTGTCCTCATTCTCTGTCTCTGTTTGGTCCTTTCTTTCTTTTAGCCAAATAGCCAAATTATCCATTCATACGTAAGCACCTTAATTTTACCAATCTGTTCCTTATTTCAGTGAAAGATCTTTTTTCAGTATTTATAATGTTATTTATTTATGTATTTACAAAAGCAAGGTTGTTGTTGTTTTTTTAGAAAATACTGTGGTGGAATATTTATGCATCTGTTTATTAATCAAATTTACGTAGCTGCCCATATCACCAAAAGCAATTCTGGATGGTCTGCAACAATCTGATTTAAAAAAAAAAGAAATGTAAAAACAACAGTTATAAAATATAAAAATGCAAACTAATAGATAGCATAAAAGCTAAAGAAACAAATCACGGGTGAAGGGAGACTAAAAAAGTTTATCCCAACAATGGATCCCTCTAAGAAAGCCTCTGATTGCCTGGGAATCCTAGGCCTGATAACACAGCCAAGTCTTGAGGGCTTTTGGGAATATCAAACAGGAAAGAGCTGATCTAATTTTGGGTGGAAGAATGTTCTGTGAGGTATGTACCATGGCAGAGAAGGCACATCTTCTGAGACCAACCAAATGTAGGTTCCTAGCTGATGGTATCTGCAGTTTGCCTATTCTGCCAATTTTCTAACAGTGGGATCAATCAAACAATGGAATAAGCTCGCCTTCAGAAATTGTAGGTGCTCCATTACTGGAGGCCTTCAAAAAGAGACTGGACAACCATTTGTCTGAAATAGCATAGGGTCTCCTGGTTGAGCAGGGGGTTGGACTAAAAGACTTCCAAGGTCTCTTCCAACTATTCTATTCTATTCTATTCTATTCTATTCTATTCTATTCTATTCTATTCCATTCCAGAAGGCTGATATAACCATATATTTAATTACTAATTACTAATATTTAGACACACACCATATCATTTTCTAATAATTTCTGCCTAAATTCCTTGTTGGAGCTGTTCAAGTTGATGTTGCTATTTTAGCATATGTGTGTTCAAACATGCTTCGGATAAACACATGTCCATCATCATACAAAAATTAAAAATAAATAAAATACAAAAATAATAATTTAAAACAATAATAAATAAATTAAAAAGAAAAACAAACAAACTCAAAGGGAGACTCGATGGACTACTAGGTCTTTTTCTGCCATCATTTTTCTATGTTTCTATGTGATGATTATCCATCTATTAGAAGAGGATGAGAAGCGGATAACAACAGAGGTCAAATTGCTGTAATTGAATGTACATCTACAAAATATAAGCTACTAATCTGATATTTCTCTGAAACCTTGTTTTATTTTTAACCACATTGAAAAGATTTGCAGAGAGGAGTTGTTCTATTCTGCCAGTCTCTTAATTCTTTGGGAGAAATGCAGAGTCATCAAACAGGATCGGAAATATTCATTAATAAAACTTTATGAAAAACATAGTTTTTATTCAAAGTTAGTTTCTTCTGGGGTCTTGCTGGCAGTGAAATTAATGGAGATCTGTCATTGGCAGCACTGAATACAGAATCCAAACAAGGATCATGTACAATTCAAGTGACAAGCTTTACTGAATAATTTCCATATATCTGCTAAGAAATGTTGGCTGGGAAAAAAACAACCGAGTAACATGGCATGCATTATTTAAATTGCAATGTAAAACAGTTCTTCTTCTATCTTTTTTTGTCCTGTTGGTTTTTTTTAATTATTATTTTTGCTCGGTAAATTGTATATCATTTTTTCCCCACCATGAATAATGCAAGTATGATTCAAATAGGATTTTCTTTCTACTGACTACAAATAAGCGGTTAATTCAGAATGAGGATGGGATGAGCATGAGGATGAAGAGGATAATGATGATGAGTGAAATTTTATTGCTGCTGCACAAGATCCAGATTACATTTCATTACACAATGCAAATAACTTCAACAGCCTAAGGTGGGAATTATATTGCCATTGTTATAATCCAGGACATGTTTTCATTTTGCTGAGGCTTGTTATATTGCATGGCTCAAAACTATATATATATATATATATTTGTTTTCTGAGGTTTTCGCGGGTGTTTGTATGTAGGTCTTTAGTTATTCGGGTTTTCTCCCGCGTAGAATTAAAAGTACCTTGGCGACGTTTCGACGAAGTTACATTCGTCATCTTCAGGCTGGTGTCTTCAGCTTTGTGTTTCTAAGAGTGGTGTGTGATCGCAGCTGTTTCTTCCTTTTAACTGCCAGTGGGGTTGGAGCTGATTGGGTGGGAGCTTGGCTGTGTTCTGATTGGGTGGAGGTGTGTTCTGATTGGTTAAGGAGCCTGGCTGTGCTCTGATTGGCTGGGGGGTTCGCTGTGCTCTGATTGGCTGGGGGGTTAGCTGTGCTCTGATTGGCTGGGGGAGTGTTCTGTTTGGGTGGGGGCTTTGTTGTGCTCAGGTTAGTTTGAGTTGCAGGGGGATTTGAGATGGTGAGCTTCATTGCTGTTGTTTGGCTTCGTGTTCGTGGTTGTGCCACATCTTTATGGTGGGTGTCAGTTTGCTTCATGTATGGATTGGAGGGGTTTAAAGTGGCTGGGCCAGTAACAAGATCTATGAGTCGGGGCGTCAACATCACTTCATCTACAAAGGGGCCCTCCCACTGACCAACATACACCCTGATGACGTTGATAGATATTCAACGAA
>NW_015386130.1:74260-84130 GCF_001527695.2 Protobothrops mucrosquamatus
TTTTTTTTTAATGTTGCACTTTTCAACTGGGAAGGCTTTGAAAGTTGTAGGATTTATGTCCTCAGGTTTATGTTATTAAAATGTTCAATACAAAAGAAAAGGGGGTGGAACTGAAACAAGAAAATCCAGTTTCAAGTTTAATTGTTTATATAATTGTTCATCCTGGCAAGTGTTAATAGAATTGAGGTCTGCGTGTCACGCTACTAAAAATACCTGATTCTCAAGCTTGACCTCAAATAGGAATAACAATTCTTTGTTTACTTACATTTAAGGCATAATGTGTTCAGTAGATCTACTTCTAGGTAAGTAATTCTTTAAAAGAAAAAAAAATCTGCCTCATGTAGTTCTCTTTCTCTGCCTTGTCCAATCACTTTTTTTAAAGTCACCCTAATTCTATATAATGAAATATTTTTGAAAACTGTTTTAAAATAAGGCTGTTTTCCAGAATTCAGACTGCTGGCAATTTTGTACATTTTGTGACATAAATTCATAGATCGGCATAGATATTCAGGAAGGAAAGAACATGCAAATTAGAATATAGATAGCACTCAAATAAAGGTTGGTTTCCAAATATAGCCATATTTATAAAATAGAACTGCAAAATGCAATGGGAATTGTGTTAGTCATACCTCACATTTTCAGTGATTCTAAGCCACACGCAAATGCTGGATTGATCTGAAACCATGCTCTTTGCAGACATATTCAAGTTCCATCAGTTTAATATAGCCGAGCTAGCTTTTTCTTTTTTTCCCTTTTTTTTTAAATGTGACTATTGTTTATTTTTAATTTTTAAAGTTTTTTTTTTAAAAAATAGAATGCCCTTTTATCTAAGCACAGTACAAGGCCTATTTCTCCCCTCTACTCTGAGGTAGGCTGAACTGACAGAGAAGGACTGGTGCAAAACTTTCCAGTTGAATTTAAGGGGTAAAAGAAGCTACTTAATCAATACTCCATACCTGTTTTGAGCTCAGCTGCTGCTCCAGATGAAGTTCTCAAGCTTAGATGCAACATGTTCCCTGGAGTGGCAAGATGGATGGCTTCCCCTTAATTTGTCCTGACTTGGTTCCTCAGATTCATCCCCCTCTCTCTGGACATCAAGGCACCTTTGTACTTGAAGGACATTTCTCTATCTTTCCAGATGGTCCAATGGATGGCTGCTGCTTCTTCGTCCAGTGACTTTCCCATTTCCCATTTCACTCACTGCAAAATAAGCAGAAAAGGGCTCCACTAATTGTAGGGACAATGGAGACTTAAGTTTGGTACTCCCCATTGGGCAGTTGGGGAAAGCATTGGCCAATTCCTGAGCAACCAGAAAGGACAACTCTTGAATGAGTTCCTCTGTGAAGGCAGGGTAATGAAAATGGTGGCTCTACACAATTGACCTGGATCTGGAGCCAATTTATAAAATCTTCCAAATGGAAATAGGCTGTGTATATGTTCTTAAAGTTTAGAAGGGCTGCCTCTCTGTTCCATTTGCTTTTCCTTGAAGTAATGTTATTTTAGGGTTTGTTTGCATATATTCCTCCAAAGTTGATTTGCTGTTGTCAAATTAATGTTTGCAATAAATGGTAAAAATGAAATGATCTGGGAACCAGTCATAATTGAATAATTAAAGCTTCAGAAATGAAAATGTAGTGTTTAAAAAAATGCAAGGGTCTATGAATGTTTATATATCCATGTATGTGTATGTAAAATATGTATGAGTGATTAAATATAAGTATGCATGTTCATATGTATATGTGTCTGCATATATGTACATTGTGTGTGTGTGCTTGTGTATGTGTGCTTGTGTATGTGTGCTTGTGTGTGTTTTCTCTATTTTTCCCATAGGGAGAAAAACTCTGTGAAGTAGCTTCAGCTGATGGGAGAATTGAACTTGTGTCTTTCTTATAGTCCAACCCTTTAACTCCTCTGCCATATTTGCTCTCTCTTTTATAGCCTAATTAAATGATCTAAGACACAATGACTGCTACACTGCGTCTGCTTCCATTGTTCATACTATATATTTTGCAAAAGGATTTTTTTTTAATGTTCTAGTGGTGCAACATTGGTTTAACATTTCAGCTACATTTTGTTGTTGTTACTGAACCTTAATATATAGAGAAAGCCATATTGAAACACTCATGAGTGCCTGTAGTATTTAATTCCAGTTTATTAAGTCTGTAACTACAGGGCATTAAATAAGACTTAAACTGTGGAAAATAAGAGACAATCAGCTTAGTTTTTAGTAAAACAAAGTATTTACATTAAGTGGGGGAATATCCTTCCGGTACTTGGCCCGTAAATTTAAGCTACCATAACAAAAAAGAGCTACATACTAGGCAAATCACAGCAGCCTAATCATATAATTGCAGTTAGAAAACAAAAATACCATTTGATTATCAGAATTTTGCTGTTGGCATTTTAGTATCTTAAAGATATTCACTTATAAGTACTAAATATAAGTAACTATGAGACTGGCTGAAACTTGATGCTAGTGGGATTTGATGTAATCTGTCATGAATCACTCTCACTATTATATTTTGAAATCTTTGGGCTATGAAAATCTGGCATATTTTTATAGAGAAAGCTCTAATAGTGTGAAAGATGGGGGAAAGAGGAGAAGACAATGGCCAGCAGCAAGGTGGATGGACTCATTGGAAGACCTGAAGGACCAGGTTAGGGACATATCATATGAAGAAAATCTTTGTGGTTGCCAGAAGTTGAAAATTACTTAATGTCACGTAATCATTCCATCAATCTATCTTCTGAAGAAGATCTCAGAAACTATGATGATTTCAGGGTCATTATCAGGTATGTCAAAAAAATAATCAAGATGTCATCCTTGATCCATCTCAACCTCTTTGTTATTTGTGTTGCACATGGAACTCATGTAAAAAGATGCTACCATCTTGACTTTTTAAACAACCTCTTCCTTTACAGCAGTGTTTCTCAACCTTGACAATTTTAAGGCATGTGGACTTCAACTCCCAGAATTCCACAGCCAGCAATGCTGGCTGTGGAATTCTGGGAGTTGAAGTCCACATGCCTTAAAATTGTCAAGGTTGAGAAACACTGTTTTACAGATTCCCTTGGATGGCTCACCTGTCAACCCTAAAATAATGTTCCCAAACCCTGTCTCTTTATTTTCCAGAATAATATACTGTATTGTAATTCATTTTCTCAAGTAGGATAGAGGGTGATGGGACAATGTGTATGGAATAAGTTATTGAGTATAAATTTCCACTGGCTATCTATAAATGTGTTTATATACTGTATATACCATGGAGAGCTAGTGATAATACATATTTCTTGTACACATTTTCATATGGACTTCCCTGGATTTCGGTGTGTTGTACAGGATGCTAGAGACACATAGACACAAGACCAATACTTAATTAAAGGTATGATAAAATTCATGAGTGTAAGAACAGAAGCTCTGTTGAAAACTCCTAGGCTATTGATGGCGAACCTTTTAGAGACCGAGTGCCCAAACTGCAACCCAAAACCCACTTCTGCATCATCGGGTGCCAGGTGGGCATGGCCCATTGGCTGGGTGTGGCCCATTGGGTGGGCGTGGCTGTGATGGTAACAGCAGACTGGGTGGGACTAAAAAGTTCAATCAATCAATTCCAACTTTGCAAGATCTTTTTTTTCCCGCAAGAAGTTGAAATTGACTGATTGATGCCTAAAGTGAAAAGGTTTTATAAAACCCAGCTGAAGGCCTAGGACTGGGGCGATGGCGTGCGTGCCCACAGAGAGGAGTCTGAGTGCCACCTCTGGCACCTGTGCCATAGGTTCGCCACCACTGTCCTAAGCCTTCAACAATTAATATTTGAGAAATGAAAGTAACACTTTCATGGCAGCACCCCTCAGGTTACACAATTAGCCCAAAGATAGAGATGGGACATTTATAGAAGGAATGACAGATTTTTTTAAGGTAAGTAAAAGAAGGCACAGAGAAAATTGAGTTTCTCTGACCTCTGACATTCTTGAGAATGTATAGATAGCTTGGATGCACTGATTATTTTGATTATGATCAATTTGGAAGTGAAGTCTTTTGCTTTCTGCTGTGGTTATCGTAACTTTTACTTTTTTTCCTTCTCTGATCTATGATTGGTTTAACTATTTTTTTATGGCTTTGCTTCCATTTTTTCCCAGCAACAGTTCCCCTTTATCATTTAAACCTTGATATTAAATGAATATTTGGATTCAATATATCTCTTGATATGCTAAACAGTAGACATTTTAACAGTGTTGTGTTTTCCTGTATAATCTGCTATCGTGTTTGTGTGTGTATGTGTGCAATGAGTTAGTTAATCCATCTAAGCAATAATATACATCTTCATTATTTCTGAGTTATTTATGATTGTGACCTTTGCATACTATAAATATACCTTCGTATGTTGATGAATTTTCAGTGGAAATTCAAATTATTTTCTCCCAGCTAGAGAGATTGAATTTTATGTTTTTTCCTTAAATAAATAAATAAAACCTAGGAGTATATAAATCAGTTGTGTAGATGCTGAACTACAAATAAAAGATCCTTTAAAAATCCTTTATACTGTAAGCATGCAGTGACAGAGGGCCTCTGGAAATAACTTTTCTGAGATCTGAAAAGAAATTAGGAGCATGATTATTATACTTTTACAGCATTGCAACTGTAATATGTGTGTTAGTAATAGAATGTATTTTTATCACTTAAATCCCATAATGCCAATATTTTTACATTTTATATTCCTGGATAGTAATGACCGTCATAATTTATTGGCAGCATAACTGTTTATCTGGGGAAAAAATCAATAAAAAATTTCTTACAGCTTCCAATTTTTGTTTGTTGTTGGTTGGATGGATGGATTTTTATTTTATTTTTTAAACACTGAAGAATGAGAACTTTTTGTCATTTGTTTATGGTGATACCTGTTTAATGGTTATGACTTATTCCACTGGGTTCATATTTTTACAGTACAGATGAAAGTTCTTATTCTTGGAAACATATGTCAACATATCCCGTGGTATGAGCTGTATCTCAAAATGCTGGGTGATGGTTGTTCTTGGTAGGGTTTGTTTGTTTGTTTTGCTCTCTATGTAATACTTAATCCTGTTCCATTTTTTTCTTTTATTATGCCATTTTAATACAGCATGCAGTAGCTATTTTATTTTATTTTATTTTATATTTTATTTTATGTTTTATTTTATATTTTATTATTTATTTTATTTTATTTTATTTTATTTTATTTTATTTTATTTTATTTTATTTTATTTTATTTTATTTTATTTTATTTTATTTTATTTTATTTTATTTTATTTTATTTTATTTTATTTTATTTTATTTATTTTATTTTATTATTTTATTTTATTTTATTTATTATTTCCATTTCAGTTATTGTTACAATGAAATTTTGCATATAGACTGCATTAGCCTTGCTGGATTAACACCATATTTCAACTGGGAATGTAGCTGTTAAAATCTCTATTGTCTGTCTGTCTGTCTGTCTGTCTATCTATCTATCATCTTTCTTTTTCTTTCTTTCATCTTTATTTCTTTCTTTCCTCATCTATCTATCTATCTATCTATCTATCTATCTATCTATCTATCTATCTATCTATCTATCTATCTATCTATCTATCTATCTATCTATCCAGCTATCCAGCTATCCAGCTATCCAGCTATCCAGCTATCCAGCTATCCAGCTAGATAGCTAGATAGCTATTATCTAGCTATCATCTAGCTATCTAGCTAGCAATCTAGTTATCATCTCATTTCTCCAATGGTCATTTAAATGTTTATTTTAAATGCATGAAGCTTTAATTCCCAATGAAAAGGAATTTAAACAGCAGGCTGGAAGAAAACCTAGAGGTGTCATAGAATATCTGGTCTGCAAAAATATGAATATCCTTCAAATAGCAGCAGAAAGATACAGAAAATGCTAACTAGTGGTCTTTAAGGTTTTCTTTTATTTGTTTCTTCTTGTAGCTCAGTTAAATGGCTTGTTTCAAATCTATTATCATTAAAACCCCACTGAAACTGTTGTTATTGTTGTTGTTGTTGTTGTTGTTGTTGTTGTTGTTGTTGTTGTTGTTATTATTATTATTATTATTATTATTATTATTATTATTATTATTATTATTATTATTATTATTATTATTATTATTATAGAGTTGTGAGTGGCAATGAGTCAATCGTTGCAACTGTTAAACATTCCTGTGATGGGAATCTACAATGTTTGTAATTACTTTTTGAGATTTAGTGTGTCAGAGTGGACAAATGTAGATTTTAGAACTTTCTCGTTCAAACTTGTCTTATGTGAAGTAGATCTCTGGGTGGCCTTGAGCAGTTTAGTCCTAGCACATCTAACTGGATGAGAAAAAAAAAGTTGATAAGAAGGTCTTTTTAATTGTATTGAAATGAAATTCAACATGCTAATATGTTTTAGGTGTGTTCTGACCATTTCACACATACATTATGTTAGTAATATTTCTTCAACTCTCCAGGTGAGGTTGGATAAAATTTAAGCCAATCTAATTCAGTACAAAGATCTGGTTCTGAAGCCCAACCAATTGACTGAAAATCAAGAACTGAGACTATAACAAAGTAGTGAAGCTGTAAGGTACTCCTGACATTGCTATAAACCATACACAAAATGTTTTAAGCATACTATATAAAATTATTAGAAAAGTATATTTATCATAACCAAGTTGTTAATAAAATATTATACACATCATGTTAAACAGAGTCAAATATACTGTACAGTCACAGTAATCTTGGGGATGAAAAATATCTTTGAACATTTTGAATCGACTTAGATTTGTAAGAGAGAACAGTGTGATTAATGGAATTAATTCAGTCATGGATTTAATATTTGCCTTGGTTTCTCTGCATGCTCAATTTTTTATGGAACATTACAAGAATTATGCCTCAATAAGAAAATGTGGTATAATCAGAAAAAGGTTATATGGATTTAGATATTTTGGAGGGAGTTGGGGGGGGGACTTTCCAGGTCAAAATCTAAAATTGGTACTGTTGTGAAAAGAAACACTTGCAGAGCAGTAACTATTTATTTAAAAGAGGGGCACAAATAAATTACACTAAAATATGCTCCAAATATTCTTTGTTATCGTTGTTGCTGAAAAAAACACCAGAAAATCCCCATGGTGGCTGTTTTTTTAAATAAACAAATGTATGGAAATTTTATTCTTCCTGATCATGTTTGTCAAGTTTCATTGGAAATGAGATATATATTATCTTTTGCTAAATTGTGCATCTAGAATATAAAACTTGTGGCTAAGTCAATGCTTTGGATGGACTTAGGTTTTCACTTTCCAAAAATATAGAAATGAAATTCATGACTGAAGGTAAATATGTGTGTTCTAGGATAATGTTGCAGGATCCAATCTGGATCCATCACCGGAAACCTCTGGACCCAGTGACCAATCCAGATTGAATTCTGCAGAAATGAAATTGTCTATGGTCAGAGATATACTGTCAGTCTTACAAGGTAAACCAGACTAAGAAACTCATGTCATATAGGCCATAGAGCACCACACAGCATCTTCCTCCCAAAAATGCCAGTTGTGTAGGTCTACAATTAGTCTCCAGGCATAATAGATTGCCTATCATATTAGAAAAACATAATGGAATATATATCTTACCTGTTGTCATCCAGATTTATGGAGTTATCTCTTGCAGAATTTCTAGTCAGCATGGAGAAGGCTGGTCTGAACAATAATTATAATTTTAAATAATATATTTAGAAAATCTAAAGTGAGGTCTCTTTATAAATATATAGTTGTTAGAAGATACTCTCAGGCAGCAATAAAGTAGATATAAATACTTCAATCATGCAAGCAAGGTCAACCTCATCTGGCTTTTCCTGACAATCCAATCAGTGCTTAGCCAACTTGGGAAACAATCAGACTTGTCTGCATAGTTGCAGTACACTAACAGATACCACAGTCACATGATATAAGAATGAGATTGCAGTATCTCTATATTTCTTCGCTTGGTTTGCCTATGATAAGCAACAGAATATATAAAGCACGGGTAACTAGACTGAGACATAATGCAATCAAAATGACATACAACAGAATTATTGCAGCTAAATGAACACACTCATGCTATTGATCAAGTATCAAACTTAGATGCTCTCAGTTTGCATTTGACTAATCATTGCTATATGCAGCTTTCTTGGCACCATCACTGAAATTATTTTTTGCCACTTACTTCTGGATTCTTTTTTCAACTGCCCAATCTCATCTATAGACTTAAGAATTCCTGGTTATCTGCTCTTTCATACACAAGTCAGTTCTAATATTAGTTAGCTTTTCTCAGGATTTCTCATAGTCTGCCTGCAAAAACATGCTCCTAAATTGGAGCGAATCACAGAACAGACTGATTTATATTTGGTAGACTGTGTGCTTCACCCAACAGATAAGATATATATCCTCCCTGGTTTCTGCTGACAGGAGTAAGGGGGGACCTGTGGCTCAAAAGGGTAATACAGCTGCCTAACATGCAAGCTGCCCAGGTTCGAATATATATATATATAGGTTTAGTAACAAATTGTCTAGTAACAAATTGGGTAATAAATTTTATAAGCAAATAATGCAATATATTACTAAATCTCATACATACACTTCATCTGAGAAATTGGATTTGCCTTGATTATTGATTATTATTATCACTTGCCAACACAAATTGATCAACTACTGAGACACCACCTTCTTCTGTTGTATTCTTCTTGTTCTCCTTTTATTGTGCCTGCAAGAAAATAGAACTGATAGCATTAAATGACTTTATATCAGGGCTGATCTAATGAAAGAGAAGGATTCAAATCTCATTGGTTTCGGCATGAGAGAGCATAATGAATATGAAAGAGAATAATGCCTCTCCTGTATTACTTCAGTTTCTTATTGTGCAATGACCTATA
The DNA here is from genome assembly GCF_001527695.2 of Protobothrops mucrosquamatus. Classification (NCBI taxonomy): domain Eukaryota; kingdom Metazoa; phylum Chordata; class Lepidosauria; order Squamata; family Viperidae; genus Protobothrops; species Protobothrops mucrosquamatus. The sequence goes on from NW_015386130.1 coordinate 83,170, forward strand.
CTATTATTGCTGAATTTGGCACCATCTTAGGAATTCAGCCACAACTATTCACCCTGTTTTCTCAGTGTAGTTTCTGGTTGTAGTAATGCCCAGGGGTCTACTCAAACGATTAATTGATGTATTTGTTTGCTTTGAAATCTCCTGCAATGAATTTTGACTATCAAAGTGAGCTCCACTGGGATGTGTAAAGTTAAAACAGAAGTGCAGCAATAAAATATAATAATGCTTATCTCTTACCTGAAAATACACCATAGCCTCAAAAATCAATGGAAAGGCATTATACCTTTGTCCAGTAACAGTATTTATCTTGGAATACATGGTGATCTGCTTGCTTAGACTAGAATTCCATCACATTCGAACACACTGTTGTTCAAAACAGAAAGATTAAAATGATAGTGGCTTCTATTCCTGTGACAATCCATATTCAACTGTAGCATGTTTATGTTTGTTTGTTTAATGCATTGATTGCTGAAGAATAAATGGTTTCTCGTTTGATAGTTTCTCAAGGGAAAGACAAAATACAAACAAGAATAAGTGTATTTGGGGATATCTCATTGATGGATATGAAAATTCTGCATATATTAATTGTGCAATTGGCACATTTCTAAACTGTGGCAAATGTATGTTAATGGTGGACACTGAATATGATAGAGACACTTCCTACAGTAAGTCTGAAGCTACTTTATGCAGACCGCATAGATGCCTTTGAAAATTATCCTTGGATTGGAAGGTGCTGCTTGCACGATGAATGTAATCCTTTTTCAATGCCTAAACAGGAATTTTATTTTAGTTTTCTTTCCCTATCCTGTTACCTCTTCCTTTTGTCTTGTCTCTTTTATATTTTGTTCCCTGTTTTCTCTTTCTTTCCTTGGGAAAATGCTGCTACCCCCCTAATCCATTTCAATTCTTTCTTTCTTTCTTTCTTTCTTTCTTTCTTTCTTTCTTTCTTTCTTTCTTTCTT
>NW_015386130.1:85687-87702 GCF_001527695.2 Protobothrops mucrosquamatus
ACTGCCATAGAGTGTGTTGATGATAGTAATTTTAAGCATTACAAATTGTTCTGAGAGTATATAGAAGAATTCCTTTGGGCATAGATGTTCAGAGCATACATTAAATTCAATTAAGTGGATTAAGTTCTTGCATGTCCGGGAATGTTTGCTGGTCACCTGGGTTCCGTGAGAACAAAGAAGATCTTTGGGTGGTTCCAGAGATTGCAAAGTATCTCGTTTGATTCTGCCAACAAAGATGTCAAGCATTTGAGAAGCAATCAGGAAAGGCAAACAAACTTGCATCTCAAAAAAACAAAACCGTCCTCTCCATAGCTGCCACGTTACCATATGTAAACAATGCAAAGAAGCTCTCACAGAAGCTCTCAATCTAGGATGTTCCTTGAGTAGCAAAACAAAAAAAATGAACATTAATAAAATCTGATAAACATTGCAAAGTCCAGGCAAGAATCAAGTTGACTCCCCATCAGATGCATAAAAAAAATTAAATACAGTAGGAAAATTACTCAGGAGTAGGAAAGGTTTCATTATTAATATTTGATCCTGGGCAAATCAGAGATAAATAAGAAACCATTATAGACTTTCTACAAGTAAATTATAATAACAGACTGTTAGCAGAGAGCCTTGAACTTTAATTTTGCTGTTTCTTAACCTGTTAACTATTTTTTTTCTTTCATATATGTAATGTATAACTGGTCATTTGGCTTGCAAGTAGATGCAGTAGCTTATAAATTCTGGACCTGCTTTGCAGGGGGGAAGCTATTATTCTTGCAAATAGAAGGGAATAATATGTGTGTGGGGGGGGGCAGGAGTTGTCCTTTTTTAATTCACATTATGTTTTTTTTAATTTTCTCGTCTAGTTTTTGCCTCTCTCTCTTTTATTTTGTATTTTGTATTTTAATATTTTGAATACAATAAAAAACTGAAGTAAAAAAAGAAAAACTACTCGGGAGTAAATACTGCTACAAAAAATATTCTGTAAAGCATGCATAAAACATAGTCCTTAAAATTTTTAATTTGTCTGCAACAGTCCTTGTGTGAAATGTCCTCTGTTTAAGGTCCTGCCCTCTTTGCTGAGAGTGGTATAATGTAATATGAAGTGTTCTTTTAAAAATATTCCAAGGAAATCTTGACACTGAGTAGGCTAGATGTGTTTTGAATGCTTCCTCAGTGGCTTCATCAAAGTTGTAAACAATATAGATTTAGATACTTGGCAAGAATCTCAGTATAAGAAAGTTTCTTTTCTTAACTGATATGGAAGCATAGGGAGCTGCAGGACTACAAGTCAGAACCTTCTCAAACTTATTTGAATAATCAGAGAATAACATCCTCATCTTGACTCAATCAATTGTATAACCTTATTTCAGAAATGGAAGTTTAATAATTCACTAGAAGTCTCATAAATATAGCTAGGTCCCCTCCAACTATATTGACTATACCGGACATTTTGACCAAATGAAATCGAAGGTCACAAAGTTGGGAAAGAGATAACAGATCCTGCAAACAGTTTGGGCTAGTTTTGTTTTTCAAGGGAACCATTCTGCACTTATGATGTTGCAATTGGTTGATGCTTTTGCATGAATAACCCTACCTCTCCCTGGAGTGAAAATAAGTTTTAATGGGAGTTCTGACAAAAAAAAAGGGGAGGTCTCCACATCAAAATGTCTTGAAGGACCACTCCCAGTATGATGAAACTCACAAGCCACTCCTTGAATGTACCAGTGCCTAAGGTCAGCATTTAACACTGATAATAAGTAAATGAATGATTGCACGCTGTCATCTACCAACCATTTCCCCCCCCCCCTTGCAATTATACTTAGAGATGCATGCAATGTTTTGGGGAAAAACAGTAAAATCTCCTGTGTACATTTATTCAAAATTATTCATTGCATGCTTAGAAATTATTTCTTTTGCTTTGCATTGCCCTTTGGAGGACAATGAGAAATCAATGAAGAAGTTCAAGTGTCATCATCATCATCATCATCATCATCATCATCATCATCATCATCATCATCATC
>NW_015386130.1:89762-116897 GCF_001527695.2 Protobothrops mucrosquamatus
GATCTCTGGGGGCAGCTCGTTCCAGAGGGTGGGGGCTCCAACAGAGAAGGCTCTCCCCCTGGGGGTCGCCAACTGACATTGTCTGATTGACGGCACCCTGAGGAGACCCTCTCTGTGGGAGCGTATCGGCCAGTGAGAGGTAATCTGTGGCAGAAGGCGGTCTCGGAGGTAGCCAGGTCCGATGCCATGGTGCGCTTTAGGAATAGAAGTAGGAATAGAACTCTAATTTTAAAACAAAAATTATAATATTGAATTTCCTTTCCTGTTGACTCTTTCCAAGATTGGGAAATCTCCATTTTGGAAAGTTTGAAAACAATGTGGAACAACAACAACAACAATGGAACAGATTGTCTTCAGAAGTTGTGGGTGCTCCATCACTGGAGATTTTTAAAAAGAAACTGGACAGCCATTTGTCTGGAATGGGTATAGGGTCTCTTACTTGAGCAGGGGGTTATATTAAAAGACCTCCAAGGTCTGTTTCAACTCATTCTGTTATTCTGTTAATCTGGACTAAAACTGGGCAGCAAATAGAAAGGAAAAGGCTGTGGAGTTGAAGGATCCAAAAACCCTTCCTGTATCTTTCCCACCTAAATGACTTAAACCATATCCCCACTATAGATCTGGTTTAAATGCATTTCCTTCCATTATTTGTATATCAAAAATCCTTTTTCATTTTTTAAATTTCTTTATTAGCCCTGTTCAGTCAATAGCTTTGCATATTCATCCCAGCAGTGAGGGACAATGATTCTGACATTTAATTGGCACTGACACAATGACACAAAAGATGCAGGCTGTGGCTCACTTGTACATGGACACTTTGCATATTTATGGTTCATCCATAGATAGCATGAGAGCATGACTTTAAATGGAAGGGAGCCTCATGGTGCTCCCTGCATGCTGAGATCTTCATATGAAGAAATCACCTGAGCAGGACTACAGTCTTGCCAAAATGTATGCTTACCTTTATCTTCCTCATTTCAGCAAAATTTCTGAAGAAAACTTTCAGAAGAAATGAATGCTTAAATTAAATTTGAATTAATAGTCTTCTGACAGTGTTTGATAGTCACTCTTTGTCTTTTTTGTTAGTACACCTCCTAACTCATGGTATACAAATTAGACATATCTGATCCTTTCAACCTGCACTTTAGCAACCCCCTTTTTAAACAAATTATGTTTTTTTAATGGAAATATGGCCACTGTGTTTAGTCAGTTCTACAAAAACCATCCTTGAGAAGATCCTAAATGCTACTGTGTTGTTGTTTATTGTGTTGCTGTTTGATCGTGCATTTAGCTATTCTATGTGAAGTCACTCATTTTCTCCATTGGAGTCCTCTCTAATTTTATTTTCTAATGACAATTCTAAGGATTTTTATTAGAACACCAACTTTATGTCTCTTCTATATTCATATGTTTGCATATAATCCCGATATTCACAGTTGGGTGTATCCAGAGTATAATCTTCTATGAATGACTAAATCGCTAAGGACATTATTTAAGCTATGAATGCTAATCAAGGATTGTAGAAAATCATCCAACGTTAGCTTGCTACCTCGCTGGAGTTTGTATCTGTAGCTCCCGAACAAAATGAAGATTAGTATGGCTTCAACTTGAAAGAAGGAAAAACTAAAATGGACTTAAGCTTAATTCATTCATTTGTACAGGACAACAAACACATCCACCAAACTAAAATATTTTATTTTTGTCTAGTTTACTTGGAACTATATATTAATGGTTTACTTGCATCTATGTTATTCTCCTATTTAAATGAAAGATCAATAGCTATTCATATGGCTGAGAAGGAGCAGTATTGCAGTCTTTAATCATGAAGCAGATGTAGGAGATGTCCAGGCTGAACCCAAGGAAGGGTCAAGCATGTCATCAGTCTTGAGTCCCTTTGGATCCACAAGGGATCTAAGTCCAACTCTCCTTGAATTCCACTGACTCTTGTCTACCATCAACTTGTCTTGACTGATAGTAGTTTAGATTCTTGTTTAGAGGATGCGTAGAATATATTTGTACTCATTTTGGATCTAACCCTGACTCCTGATTTCTTGCTCCTGATGGTAGACACTACCAAGGTATCAACTAGTCATGGCCTTAGTAAATTACAGTATATCAATAAATAACACTATAATAATATACAGGCATGGGTAGCTAACTTCATGGAAACTGATGACACAATCCAACTTTTCAACAGAGTGGGGCTGTGTGCATGGTCAGTAGTCCATGCAAACATACTACCTGAATGTGACCATTGAGAAAGTAAGATATCTCTCAACCTATCATAATTTCCAGGAAAATGGAAAGGAGAAGCAGTTGAATTTTGTCATACATTTATTTTATATTAAAATATTGGGACACAGAAAGATTGAGTTGGCTGCTTCTATCATTCACAGCTTGAAAAATTGTTTAAAACAAGCATATACTCAAAAAAGTGAGATAATAATGGTGTGTATTAGAATATGGAATAAAGGTTAAGATGTATTTGGGTAAAATGGATCTCTGGGACACTTTCATGTATTAAATATTTATTTTTAAGCATGTAAAATAATACCTGTATTTTCAGTATGGGACAAAAACCATCAGATCTAAAACAATATGGAGAAATTAGCATTGTAATGGTCGATGAACAGTCTTGGGGAATAAACATGTACCAAAATATGTCTGTAGTCATATTTGTTGGTGAGCTGGAGATTATAAATTACCATTAATGAGAGTATGATCCTGTATAATACAGCTTCCAAACACAAATTACTGTGTCAGTAAAAGGCTAAGAACATAAATGTACATTCAACTATGATATTGGATTTGTAATTTCTCTGTTTTTAACCACAGCATTCACAAAATTTTCCATGTTTGGAATAGTGTTTATCTTTACTTGGCTTCAACCCAGAATTTCAATTTCTCAAGCTTGCAATTTATGGCTAGTTTCCAAACAGTAACTTCCCTAAAAGCATACGTACAAAAGTTCACTTTGTGATCTATGATGGGAATCCTCACCCAAAAGATAATGATCATGATGCAATTTAAGCCTAAAAATCTGTGAAGATGTTGTCCCTGAGGAATCCTTTGAGTGTACAGCTTCACACATATAGGCGTCTGTGTATTCATGAACTCTTTGTCATTGTGGATTGTGCAGATATATAATTGTACGCACAAAGGCTGCTGCAGAACAAACAAGTGTGTTGTGTTGGCTGATGCATGTCTTTAAATGATATCACTTCAATTATACCTTTAGGGGAAGCTTCTCACTGTGGTCAGTTAGCATAATGCTTTTTTCCCTACTTCATATAATACTTTAGTACAGCTCTTCTCTAGGAGAATGTAAATTATATTATTGTGTGACTGCAGATCATCAAGGAACTCTGGACATGTTTTCAAGGGTGTTTGGATACTTTACAAGACAAAATTAAAACTATATGCAAAGTCTTATATGACTAGATCAAAATCCAAGCCATTTGGCACCCCATTTCTCTCAAAGATCAGCCAAATGATAGCAAGATATATGTACTGTTTTGTTGNTCCCTCAAATATTTGCTATCATGTCTCCCCTAGTTATTTTCATTAGACTAGACATACTCAATTCTTGTAACCATTCTTCATGTGTTTTAGTCTCCAGTCCCCTAATCATTCTTGTTGCTCTTCTCTGCACTCTTTCCAGAGTCTCAACATCTTTTTTACATTGTGGTGACCAGAACTGGATGCAGTATTCCAAGTGTGGTCTTACTAAGGCTTTACAGTATAAAGCAGTATTAAAACTTCATGTGATCTTGATTCTATCCCCCTATTAATGAAATCTAGAATTCATTTTGTTGGCTGCTGCACACTTTTGGGTCATATTTAAGTGATTGCCCACTAGGACTCCAAGATCCCTGTCACAGTTACTGACATTAAGCCACACTTCACTTAGTCTGTACCTATACAGTTGGTTTGTCTTGCCTTAGTGTAAAACATTACTTTTATCTATGTTGAATTTCATTTTGTTAGATAAGGCACAGTGTTCAAGTCTGTTAAGATCTTTTTGGATCTTGAGCTTGTCTTCTGGGGTGTTGGCTATTCCTATCAGTTTACTGTCATCTGCATATTTGATAAGTTCCCCTTCTATTCCCTCTTCTAGATTGCTTATGAAGATGTTGAAGAGTACTGGGCCTAAAACATAACCTTGGGGTACCCCACTGCTTACTTCCCTCCATGTGGATATAGTTCCAATGAGGACTACACGTTGAAGTGAAGGACACTAATTCATACTGAATAGTTCAGTAGTGCTATGTCAATATGCAGCAAAACATCCTGTGGCACCTTGTACATTAACAAATTTATTATCAAATGAGCTTCTTTATTATTTAGGATACCACAAGATTCTATAATGTATTTGCTGCCCTTCCTTAACCTTACCTTGAAATATTCTTAATGAAGTTAGCACATCACGGCTAGAATTAATCTTTTTGTTAGGCAGTTCAGAACAGCAGCTTAGATTATTAATTTGGTTCTAATGTGCTTTCTATCTTTCTATCTCATTTCTGTGGGCCCATATAACTCACCTAGTTTGCCTTAAGGAATTGAGAGAAAAACATGTGAAACAATTATGTCAGCCTAAAGCAAGGCCCTAAAGATGTCTTTTTTGTGATCTTGTGCTCATCTTGATTTTGAATCTAATTAGCAACTGGATTGTTTAGTACTGAGAGGAAATTACCACACACAGGGTATCATAGGACTAAAAAATAATGAACAAATAATATACATCTCCCCATCCACCAAAAATTACTTTCAGCATTGTTGAGAACTTCTGCAAAACTGTTGAGGTCCCAAAGGCCAGCAAATGTCATCTCTATGTTTAAAAAGGAGGAGAAGGAGAACGAAAGAGCAATCAGCTTGATTTCTATGTTGAACAGATAATGAAGTAGAAAGTTTATGAACACTTGAATGGACCTACTGCTATAAATAATAATCACCAAGTATTCCAAACTAACCCTATCTCTTTTGATATTCATTTATTTATTAATCAAATTTATATAGCCACCCATCTCATGAGAATTGACTCTAGGCAACATACAATAATCTTTGATAGGATTTGTCTATGGAGATTCTCACTCATCCAGGTCATCCTGTCATTCCCCACCATCCAGTCAGAGCTGAAGAAGCTTCTTGGGTAAGAAGCAAAACGTCTTCAAAGAAAAACAAAGAAAGTTCAGTTGCCTCATGAAAAAATCACCTTTGGGACTTTGATAGGATTATTAGATTACTGTTTCAGAGAATGCTATAGTCAGTGCATCTGGACTTTAACAAATTCTTCAATAGAGTACATCATAAAATTCTAAATTACGGTCCAATATTTGAATATTAGCTGAACTCACAATTGCTTGAATGTCTTCATTCAAAGAATATTCATTATTGTCACCATTTGAGCTTGGAGGGAGCATCAAAAGAATGCCACAGGTCTCTGAACTGGGACCTAATGTCAGGTGCAAACAATCAGGGCCACACATTAAGTTCCAATTAAGCTGATTTATTACTCATACCCATACACAAGAATCTAGCACTAAACTGGTACTAGTTCAGAGTTAATGGAATTCAAGAGGGGCTGGATTTAGATGTCTTGTGGGAACATAATGATTCCAGGGTGATTCCTCTCTTGACTCTGCTCCAAGAGAACCTTATTCTCCCACTGATCCAAGTGTACATCACAAGACAAGAGGAGATGATTAAGGGTGTAAAGATTAAAAAAAAAAAGAAATGTAACTTAAGAGCTTTTGCAGACAACCTCGTGCTTTTCCTGGATGACCCTTTTATTGGAATTGAAAATGTATTGGGAAAACTAAAAGAAATGAACAAAAAACATGAACATGCAAGATCAAATAGAAGTGATGAGTAAGATGGGTTTATAGTTAAAAAAGATAAAATATTTGGGTGTGATTATGACAAATATGAATTATAAGTTGTTTCAAAATAATTATGTTTAAGACTTGGAATGAAGTTAAAAAGTCATGTTAAGCTGGGATAATATACAACTGTCATTGTTGAAGAGAATTTCTGTGATTCAGATGAATGCCTTGCCTATTTTCTCATTTTCATTTCAGACAATACCAGTTTTGATATCTGATATGCCATTTAAACAATGGCAGAAAGACATATATAAATCTATGTGCCCATGAACTTTTGATCACTAGATGGCAACAAAACAGAGATAATTCTATTGCTTCTCTTCACTATCGTTCAGTATCCATCCAGATTTGGACACCCGCAATGTATAAATAAAATGTATCATATGGTAACAATTCATGATAGCTGTTGTTAAATATTTTTTTCTCTGTAAATATGCATAATTTACTCATGCTGTCAGGCTTTCATTAAAAAGATTTTGTGTTGATGATGATGTTTTAAAAAATCAAATCCTATGGTCTAAGATCATATATACAGACTCTGGGATCAAAACCAAACTGCATTAATTTAAGAATAGGCCTTGCATAAAAACTCATAGAACAACATCTCCCTCTTCTGGTGGAATATTGCAAAAGGATTTCCATTTAAGAATGCTTAGACAGGTAATATGTTTAAGGAGTTTAATCAGGAATAAAAATTAAGTTTCATCCCATAATGCACCATATGACCTATTTATAAATATACATGCTGAGAACTGTGCTGAAGGATGAAATCTGACAGAAGTTTTTCTTCAAAAAATAAAAAGTTGCAATGGACTCAAATTTTTACCAGCAGTTTTAAACTGTAATTTCCAGGGATTAGTATGCTAGTACAGTAAGCTTGTGTATTCATCCTAAAACATTTTTGTGTAGATGGTAGATGAGTGCACAAGATAAAACACAATTGAGAAAAGAGTAAAAGTTCCTTTTCTTAAAAGGCTTGGTGTAGGTGTATCTATATGCATGCACTTCTATAGGTGAACAAAAATGTCAAACTCAATTTAAACATCTGGCTGATTGTGCAACCAATCATCATCATCATCATCATCATCATCATCATCATCATCATCATCATCATCATCATCATCATAGTAATAGATTGCTGCTTTATTCATTTAAAATAAGCTGAATCTTTGTTTTCAATACAGATGATGCATGAATGAGTGCTGTTATAGTAATATATGTCAGATTTAATGTATATTTTATATCAGACTTAAACAAATTCTAGTTCCCCAAAAAGTTTCAGGTGCAATAATGCTGTGCTTACCTTTGGGTGCATGCGTAAGTATATTGTGTGAGTCAAGTTTTCTGTACTGACCAAGTATAGTATCTTGGTCAAGCTTGCTGTATTTATGAATAAATAAGCTTGCTGGCAGCAGATGGAATACATTTGTATATTCCTTAGCGGGGAGCAAAACCATTAACACCACATCTGATGTTAGTGCAGAATACAGAGGAGAGCAACAAAGGAGTCTGGAGGCAAAACCATATGGTGAACAATTGAGGGAACTAGGTATGTCTAGTCTAAGGAACAGAAGGACAAGGGGTTTATAAGATAGCAATCTTCCAGTTTTCTATGTTCTACTTTGTTGTGCTGTTGTTTGTAGTCAGTCTGCACAACCTTCTTGCAGCAGCTAATTAAGTGGTGCATTGTTTCTTCAGCTTATTTGAGAGGTGTCTGTTGCTGTCTGTTGCTGTCTTCTCAGTTTTGACTTTGTATGCGTTTGTTCTTAAAGCTTGGTCTTGTGCAACCAGAATTAGTCCCTCTGTCTTCTTTTTCAACTTTCCCATTCTTAGCCATTGCCAGGGTTTGCCTGCTTGGCCAGCTTTGTTGTTGTTGTTGTTGTTGTTGTTGTTGTTGTTGTTGTTGTTGTTGTTGTTGTTGTTGTTTTTGTTATTATACTGGTCATGTAATACTTTGACTTGCCAAGTTTCTTTTCTGTTCTTCATTTCCTTATTATTACCTGTTCACAACAATGTGAAGTGACATTATTATTTTGCAAAGTCCCCCCCAATTTTCCTATTTACAAAATAAAATGCCCAGTTAATTAATTAGATATAATATTATTAATTGAAACATTGTCATTCTGAAGCTGCCACAAAGAAGAGGAAGTCAACCTATTCTCCAAAGCACCAGAAGGCAAGACAAGAAGCAATGGATGGAAACTAATCAAGGAGAGAAGCAACCTAGAATTAAGGAGAAATTTCCTAACAGTGAAAACAATTAGCCAGTGGAATGGCTTGCCTTTAGAAGTTGTGGGTGCTCCGTCACTGGAGGCTTTTAAGAAGAAATTGGACAGCCACTTGAAATGGTATAGGGTCTCCTGCTTGAACAGGGGGTTGGACTAGAAGAGCTCCAAGGTCCCTTCCAGCTCTGTTATTCTGATAATAGAAAGGAAAGTGTTTGGGGAAAGAAAAATTCCCTCCTTCATAACTTGAACTATCCCAGATTACTCACATAAGCTGTTAACTTGCCTTTAAAATGTCACTTATGAAATGTCCTAAGGCATCTGAATAGAGGTGAGCAATAATGAATTATTGATTGGTTATATAATATAGCAATAAAAATGAATTGCATGAAAAATATAGCTGAGTTATCAGAATACAAAGTTGCTGATCTGGAGGAACTGTACCTTCTGTCTCCTTCCTGGATTGGCACAAGCTAGTTTTCACATATGTTTGCAAGTTTTTCAATATCAAGAAACTGAAGTAATCTGCTCTCTTTCACTGAAAAGAAAATTAAGTGAAATATTCATTCTTAAGTTGAATTGTCCTGTTAAAAATAATATGAATGGTAGGATGAATCAGACTTATTTATGAGGTCTATTCCTGCAGATGACTTTATCTTATATATAACATTTTCTACATCCCATGATGTAGAAAATCCCATGAGATTCTTAATTTAGGTTGAGATCACTTATATATTTAAATGCATGCTTCTTAATGGCCATCCTATATAAGTTGAGAAAGCCAATTTTGCCCAGTGGTTAAAGTGCCAGATTAGGAATAGAGAAACTTGAGTTCCAGCCCTGCTTTAAGAATGAAATCCAGCAGGATGACCTACACATAGTTACTCTGTTTAGTGTGGCCACATGAAACACTTATGCAAAACCAAAATGAATTTGGCAGATGACCAAACTGCTGGTCTAGCCATCTGTCAAAGGTGTGTCCTCCCTGCTCCTTATTAAGAAAACTGGTGCCACTATAGTTTTCTGCCAACTTAAAAGCTGGTAGATATCATTTTAATTGGCCTCAAGGAATCAAATAGAGGAACCAAGGAACTTGATTGTAATATTTGCTCCTTATGCCTCTACTGCACAAAGGGATAAAAGATAGAAGGCATCAATAGTTTTGGAGCTATTTTCCAAGTTAACTTTTTGTAATTATCAAGTTTTTGAATTAAGGAAATGACTGCCTTTGAGCCTTAGCTGGACCACAAACTGAAAGCTGAGGACCTGGGATGAAGAAATAGAAAGCTGTTTACTAAATGCATATGTATCGTGAACTATAATTTCTCTTGTGTTCTTTATTGTGGTCCACACTAACAATAACAATACAAGGCAAATAGACATTATTTTTGATTAATGCTTTTGTTAGGTTAAAGACACATTGGGTTATTAAGGCAAGAGTCACCGTTATGCTTAGTGTATTGCAGTTTACATTGAAGTGGGTTATTGAAAGGGGTGGATGTCCTACAGATCCTGCTACAATCAGATTTGAGTTATCTTGAATGTCTCTTAATAATAATAATGTCTCTTAATAATAAATAATAAATAATAAAATTTATTATGGCCCACTACATTCTTGTACTTTGCTTCTTTTCTTTAATACTATATAATTTGTGTTAAGTTTGTATACCCCGTCAAAACTGTACTTGGGAAAATATCATTAATCTAAAAATAATTTTGCAGACAACTTGGTTGAAGAATTGGACTTTTGAGGAGAGGGGCAGCAATAATGCCATTCCTTTTGTCCCCCTTCCTAATCTTTCAGCAAATGATATTTCTATGCAAATACAAACCAGACCTTTTCACCCCAAAAGTTTGCATGTTTTTTCTTTTAGTAGCAAATGTTATTCTTTTCTTCTTCCCTCTTTTGTGCTCATTTATACACTTTATCAACAAAACTACTCAAGACTAATATCAACCTAGTAAACCTTGGTTCTTAAGCCAAAGAAAACCAAAAAATGGGGGGGGGGAGAGCTGCAATTTACAATTCTTCAATTATAAATTTAATAAACTTACCTTTGGCTTAAAGATGATTAATTGATCAACCTTCATATATGTGCACCTGCACAAGAAGTGAACTAGCTGTGGATAAAGAATCCTGATTCTAAAGAGGACATAACAAGACAAAGAGATGATTATGGGTGAACATGAGAGAAAAGGCGTCTGAAATTTAACTTTCAGCGAGATAAGGGATAAGTAATTGATGTGTAGAACACAAACAGGAATCTATGGTTCTGATTCCTTGTTTTGTGTGTGTGTGTGTGTGTGTGTGTGTGTGTGTGTGTGATGTATATGTATGTGTAAATTATATTTCACATGAAATTGTCAGTGTGTGTTTCTGCTTTCAACTTTACTGAGCAAGATTGTTGCTGCATGCTGTTGCATGTTCAGTGACAGGTTCAGTGAAAACTAACTGACTCAACTGCCTTCCCAAATGATTTTATTCCCCTCCCAAATCAACTTCAAAGGAGCATGCATGTTTTATTTGGAAGGCCATTCTTTAGAAAAACAGGAGGGGGAAAGGTCCTTGTTTTTAATGACATAAGAATAGGGAGGAAGGACAAGAGGCATATTTGCTTCAGTTTTTTTCTACTTAATGTACTTTGAAATGATTGGTCATTTTACATCAATCAGTCTGTTTGGTTAAAAAGTGTAGCTGTAGCTTTAAGTTTACTGACCTCTTGGAACGAATACATTTTGAATGCAATTTGGGTCACTGAGTTTGTATGTTAGGCAGATGAAGTTAGACTTTTCTTCTTTCAGTCGAAGCAGTTATAGAGCTACGATTGTAGCCAGTGGCATTCAGCACTTTTAACTAAATACAAAACAAAATTGCAGCCTGGGAAATGGCATATTTATCCTGAGGATTAAACTGAAAATGTTATGACCTATGAACTACTTCCAGTTTAAATATGTCTCACGGCAAAATAGAAGGAAAGCCCAGCTCTCCATTCCCAGGGTTTGGCTTTGATCGATAGAAGGGTCTGATGGACATTTATTGTTCGCACTGGATATGTCACAGCTAAGCTATGGTCAATGTTTTCTTCCTACATTAGCTCTTATTCTATCTTTGTGCAACCATATATAGATATCATCTTTCCATTTGTGTGATATAAAACAAGGGTTTTCCAAACTGCTGCCCTTAAAGTGCTGATCTGAACCTTTCATAATGCCTATCTAGCATATTTTTTGCTGACCAGGAATTCTGGATTTGAATTCCTAAATTTCTAAAACCAGTCACAGCTATAGACTGACCCAAAACCTAACACAGTGGCCAATTACAGATACAGTAATCAGTTATCGTGAACTTCATGTTTACTCCCAAACCAAAGTATACTTCTAAAACAATAATCATTATTTCCTTTTGCATAGTCTGGTTGCTTTAACCATAGATTAACATAACAGATCAAATATATCTCCCCAAATAAATACATAATAAGTAAATGAACTTGTCTGTCTTTCACGATTCTATACTTCCTACATGCACCTAGCATACTGTATCCAGTTTGGGTCACCACATTATAAAAAAGATGTTGAGACTTTGGGGGGAAAGTGCAGAGAAGAGCAAGAAAGATGATTAGGGGCCTGGAGGCTAAAACATATGAAGAACAGTTGCAGGAATTGGGTATGGCCAGTTTAGAGAAAAGAAGGATTAGGGGTGACTTGATAGCAGTATTCCAGTATTTGAGGGGCTTCCATAAAGAAGAGGGGGGATCCAACTATTCAAACTTTATAGCACTGACTATTACCATAGCTTAAGGTAGTATAGATTGGCATAAATTTACAAATGAATTTAATAATAGTATTTGTAGGATAAACCATGGCAGATACAGATATGAATAGTTATTATATCTCAGAACATGGTAATTCATCTGAGTCTTTTTAGGGACCAGGACAAAACTGGCTAAAATGTAATTCTTATATTAATGCATTTTAGTTTTAATTATTATTTTTTAAACAATTATTCTAGAACGGAATGTTTTCACTGATTTGATTATTTTGTTATTTTTCCATTGCATATTCTTTGGTGTTTTGTGTTACCTCCAAAGATAAATTGATAGGCTGATAATAACTTCCCTGAATAAGTATGCTAATATTAATTATTGTCCTATTTTCAGAGGGAAAAAATGATTCCTAATGTTGTAAAGGGCATTAAGAATGTCTGTGTTGAAAGTAACTATATTTTATAGAAGCAATAACAGGAACTCCTCTGATGGAGATTTCTTCAACAGAGAAAACCTAACCACACCCAGTATTTATGTACATATTTGAAGAGTTACGTTATCTTTATGCAAGCATTAAGTATTACAGAAACTGTGCTTGACAGATTATGTTAGTTTAAAAGTTTTTATTTGATTCACTTCATAACTGAGGAAGGAAAAGCATTTGGAAAAATACTACATTTTATTATCACATTCCTTAATGTTACCACTGCTAATTTGATCCATTATAATTTTTGATTTAATCTTTTTTCCAGGCTACTTTTTTCTTTTCCATCTTTTCCCTTCAATGCTCTATAGCACAAAGTATTTTCTGATTATTATGATATATATGACACTTGTCAGGAATATCACCTAATTTTGTAAAATAATAATAATAATAATAATAATAATAATAATAATAATAATAATAATAATAATAATAATAATAATAATAATAATAATAATAATAATACGCAGTCATTAGGTTCACAGCTGGAATAGTGGACTGGATTCAAGCAGAACTAAAAGCAATGGAGAGGAAGACCAGAAAAATAATAACAATGAATCATGTCCTTTATCCACGCAGTGACATTGACAGACTCTATCTACCAAGGCAAATAGGTGGGTGTGGAATGTTGCAAGTACATCAGATGGTTGAAGAAGAACAAATGGCTTTGGAAGAATATCTGAAGAACAATGATGAAGATGCACTGAAGTTAGTATATCAGGAAGACTTACTGACTACTGGAGAGATCAAACTCGCCTACAAGAAAGACCAAATGAAGAACAGAATAGAGGCATGGGAAGGCAAAGCACTACATGGCCAGTACATTAAAAAGAAAATAGCAGGAAAAGCAGATAATAACAAGATCTGGCAATGGCTAAGAGCAGGAAAGTTGAAGAAAGAGACCGAGGGACTAATTGTGGCTGCACAAGACACAGCTTTCATCTGCCTATCCCAAGTCCTTGGTAAGGACTTGATAGGTACAGTAGACAAAATTGCCAAATCCAGTCTGAACATCTGGCTGACTGTGTGATGATGATGATGATGATGATGATGATGATGATGATGATGATGATGATGATGATGATGATGATGATGATGATGATGATGATGATGATGATTAGAGTTGGAAAGGACCTTGGAGGTCTTCTGGTCCAACCCCCTGCTCAGGCAGGAAACCCTATACCATTTCAGACAAATGCTTCTCCAGCCTCTTCTTAAAAACTTCCAGTGTTGGAGCATTCGCAGCTTCTGGAAACAAATTGTTCCACTGATTAATTGTTCTAACTGTCAGGAAACTTAACTAGATATCTGCCTATATTTGCATCTGAATGCCTTGCTTTACTTAAATGTATCTAATGAAACTTATGCCCTCAGAAAATATCCTAGATTTTGATGTAATTAGTTGCAGTTCACTGTCTTAAGACCTTATCTCTTCCAGTACAAAGAACAAACAAAAAAATTCAACAAATCTTCATTGACTACAAATCATCAGATTTACTCATTTTTAAAAGTACATTCTGCCCTCTAGTGGAATGCACATATATTTTAAATCAAAAACTATTTCACCCTTTTTTTCCCCCCAGAGGAAACTACATTTTTCTGCCTGTAGAAAAATTAAAAGATAGCATCAATTTGTGAAAGATTGGTGCAACACTTGTTACTTAATGAATCTGTGTGTTTCAATATCAGCAAGTCCCTGCTTCAGACAAACCAGCCATCAGTACACACAGATCAATGTACCATGTTTAAATATCATTCCACAAAGACAAAAAAAGCTAAGAAGGAAACAAAAAAAAATCCAAAACACATACGCTCCAACAGCCAATAGACAGATAAACAGGGATTAACACCAAACAAGCACCAGACAATCAAGCAGAAAACAGTACTCAGATCAAGGAACCATGAAGGAGAAATTCCCACTACAGCAGCAAGCTATTGTACGTAAACAAAGAGCAAACCCCACACTCAGTAGCACTGATGATGTTACCTAGTCGGTTAATGAAATGGCTGCAACCAAACAACCAAGATCAGAGAATACAGAGGACTCAGTTTGACTTACACTTTCATGTTACCAAAGCTGAGGCTTTGCACATGGTAATGATCCTAGGTCTTATATTCTAACACTTCTAGAATTGGGTGCCAAATAGCTTGTCTGAACCCTTGTAGAATTGCTGACCATCAGTTTAAAGCAAGCCAGGGGACCAAAAATAATAAATAAATAAAATAAAAAGGCATAATTATTTATTTTTATATATTGCCACCACATGGAAAAGTAGGTTCACCCCGACACCGTAATACATTCTCGCAGTACTACCTTAGCCTTCTTCTCCTACGCTCTCTCAATCTCTCAGATCCAGATATGATGCCAGTGAGAGAGAAGCAGCCTGGACAGTATAGCCAACTCATAAATGCAGGTTTCCAAGAAAAACGTGGAACCGGATAAAGCCATTCAAATTAGGATATTCATCTCAATATCTACAATTTGCACAAAGGTGGTATTTATCCTCCATTATATGACGCGAGAAAAAAATATCAATCAATCTTGCCTATTTTATGAGGTGATATTATGAGATGAAATGACAGCCTTTTATCTGAAATGGTATATAGGGCAGGGGTATGCAACCTTGGCTCTTTTATGACTCGTGGACTTCAACTCCCAGAATTCCTGAGCCAGCATGGCTCAGTTTGGAAACCTCTCCCTTTCCCCTCAGCATGGCTGGCTCAGGAATTCTGGGAGTTGAAGTCCACGAGTCATAAAAGAGCCAAGGTTGCATACCTCTGGTATACGGTCTCCTGCTCGAGCAGGGAGTTGGACTAGATGACCTCGAAGCTCCCTTCCAACTCTATTATTCTATGTTTTATGTTTGAGTTCTATATTCAACAAAACTAAAAGTTTTGATATGTGGAAATTGGGATGCTGGAGATGAGGTTGGGCAATAGGCAATAAATAATAATGCAATTTCATTTTAGCTTATTTTTTTCAAACATACAACCTTGAAAATGCTAAATTTGCCTGAAATATTTGGAGTAGCATCTGGATGTAAGTGAAGGTTCTGCTGCTTGCTGCAACATTCCTAAATTACAACTTCTCATTTGAATTTACAAGTTACAATCACTGGTATGTTCATATATAGAATATTTCTTTGGCAGTGAAAACATGATATATATGAAACACAAACGTATTACTGATTTTTCTTTTGTTCTAACTACATCTGTGTAATGCTACTATTGCACAAGTATTCTATTTATTGTCAAATTATAGCAGGAAGAAATAAGAATTGTCATTTTAAGGATTTGTTTATGTTTTCCTGAAAAATAATTGGGATGAACAAATCACTATGCATCAAATAGAAAATACCATAACAGTAACAAGGATTTAGTGCACATGTGCCCAAAATAAATATATATGTCAATGCAAACATAGAGTTGACACAGTAAGTACATGTACATGTGCTTGCTTTGCATATATATAGTTGTGGCTAGAGCAAGCACTAGGTACATAACTAGATGGAGAAATAAAAATTTACTGTGTGTAGCAATGCAGAAATGATCATACAACTGAAAAGACAGGAACTATTTTGTTCAGTTAGCTGAATTAGTATGTGACTGATGTACAGGACGTAAGTTATTGTAGCCCCATTAGATGGCACTGTTGGGTGGCATAATTACATTCTAGTACTGTACAGTGAGTTAAATTATGGGCAGTGAAGTATCAGAGATATGCCAATCAATCAATGAATTTATTTCAGTCTAACAAATGGAACTTATGAAATATTTTTCCCCATTTAACAGAAGTGTTGAACAATCCCTACTCCACCCATTGCTTCTCCAAATCCATGGGCTTCGTGATGTATGCCTGGCAATTAATGTAAGCAAAATATGAATATGTATTTGTTGATCTTAACTGATACAAACGAGGCAACTTTGGATTAACTGGAAACCAATCATAGGCATGATGGCTTAGTGTTTCTTAAAGGATTATACATATATGTATAAATCTAGCCTTGACTTTCACAGCATTAGCAAACAGGAACAATGTGTTGCAGTTAGAATTTGATAAGGGGATAACAAACAGTTTAGCAGAAGTTAGCCACTGAAATCTTATAAGGAATGACTTTAATGGATTGGGTAGGATTACAGATTGTGCTACAAAATGTGAGAATTTGCTTGCTGCTATCAAACATTGTAAATAATCTGATCTAATGGAGAGAGTAAATTAATTCCAGATGCAGTTATACTGAGAAGATACACTTGTTCATCACCAACTTAATATATACGTATTTGAATGGTCTACGGGTAATGGAAAATCAAGCCCTTCTGTCCCCCAAATTCACCACTTTCTTAATATGAACTGGAACTTCAATCCAAAGTCATTCACTCTGACAGTGGCAGATGGTGAGGCAGGAAGGAGATCCAATCTGCTGGCTTCATCAGCTCAACTGAGAGTGTATCTGTTTTTATTAATCAGGGCCCTTCATCGTCAGAGTTCTGCTGTTATGTAAATTGATTAAAGCATCCACAGTAGAACAGGAGGTGGGATACTGAACTGGAGGACAGAGAGTACAATCAAATTTAAAATCCATAGAGCTCTATAGCTATTCTTGGTTTGGGGAGCTCACAAGCCTACAGTGGAGGGCAACAGTTCCCTTCTACTGAGCTTCCCATAAAGGACGTTGAATATGATTTAGGGGATACTAAGCAGACATTGAAGGGCATGATAGCTCAGTGGTTAAAGAAAAGCTGGCAGCCTGGGTTTGAGACCCAGGCTCCATGCAACGGGGTGAGCTCCCATTCTTGCCCCAGCTCCTGCCCACCCAGTAAATGCGAGTAGATTAATAGCTACTACTTTGGTGGGAAGGTAACAGCCTTTGGCATATAGCCATGTTGGCCACATGACCAGAGAAAATGTTTTCAGACAATGGTGACTCCCTCAGCCAAGAAACGAAGATAAACATTGTGCTCTAGATTCAGACACAGCTGAATCTTTAAGTAGCCATCGGTTTTAAGAACCACTGACAGACTGATCCACCATGAACATATCCAGGTTTGTGTTTGTTTTTTTAAAAAATTATGCTATTACCACAAGTGTTGGCTGAGAATTCCGCAATATTTCTCTTTTGTCAGTTCTTAGTATCTCTGATTTAGGTCAGGAGATGAGTTCAAGTTCTAATATGACATACAGAGAAAAACACGTCTTCTTCACATTATCTGGGCCATTCATGACTTCACATAGCTACATCATATTCTCTTCTTACCCTTCTTCATTCAAAGCCAAAACACCCCAATTGTTGCAGCATTTCCTTATACGGAAACTGCGCCGGCAGCCTAACAATTATTTTGATTAATCTCTTTAATGCAGTTCCTAAAAATGGTAATCAGAATTTCACACAATACTCCTACAGTAATCTCACCTTGCATTCATTTAAGGGCATTATTATACCAGCAGTTCTCTACCTTAATGACAGCAAATGTGGATTTTTTGTTTCTTTTCTATATCCTGGAATACACTTACTCGTATTCAGCCAATCTGATTTTTCTTTCTTCTTAACATTTTCCCACAAGTGCAGGATCCACTTTTTTCAATGAACCAAATGTAACCTTCTGCCCAAAGATTATTGTTTTACATTACACTGCCATTCTGGTGTTGTGAATAAATTCTACTTGCAATAGCATTCATATACAAAGAAGCACTCACTCTGTCCTGTTTCTTTTACTTTAGCTTTACAAATTGCCCAACTGATTTCAAGAAAAACACTTCAACATTATAGTGTGCTATGAAAAGTGCCATCTAGATTAATCTTTGTGATATCAGGAGTGGTTTAACAAATCCCTTAGCAATTTTCAATCTGTTAAAAATGAGAGAAATGTCCATTTTGCTCTTTGGTGTCTGAATAACTCTGTCCTCTGCTTCTACAACTATCATTCCTGTCCTGCTTCTGGAAATGTATAATATCTTGTCAAGTGTTGAATTTTTAACATTAGTGCCACAGGCAGATGCATTTTTCACCAGTTCAGAAAAAAGATAGAGAACTGAAGTCAATTGTTCTGACTTTCGTTTTTATCTTTGCAATAATGGTTCAGATCTTATTGATTTACAGCCATGCAACTTATGAATAATTCTCTTTTTCCACAAGCCAGAACACTACATCATCACAGAACACATTAAAAACTATGTTACTTTAAATCAAAGCTGCTCTATCATCTTAAAATTGATATACCACCAGAGTCAATTTTAACCAGGAAAAACAAATTTTAATTACTGATTACTAGAGATCAGAACCTATGTGGCTGTTTTGAGACCAGAAATTAAGTAGGCATTTGGAAAGGATACTTCTATATTAAATATACATTTTAATGATTGATTGGATTTATACCCAACTGAATGACTATGTGATGAACCATAATAACAATCTGCCTATATTCTAAGATGCTACAGTAGCTAAATAATTCTTAGATCCTTGGTTACCACTTCAATTATTAAGTTCCACTAGTCTTAGAGTGTGAATCTAACTGTGAAGATTACCCACACATAAAATAATAATTCCTTCCATAGATATCCCCTTGTCATAGGGAAGGGGCTTATGATGCTTCATGAGGTTAAGTTATGCAGCAGTATATTATATTGCATATTTTACCCATGCCAGACAGGTCTTAGCAGAAGAAGTAAACTGAAGATATTCACTAAGCCATTTAACATAGTGAGAAAACAGGAGAAAAAAAAGCTTATACTGGATTGGTTATTGCCCAGGTCAACAAGGACTTTGCCAAATGTTAGACTTCCTGGGCATCTGTTGATAAATGGGCAACAGGACTCAGAGTTATGGTTGAGCGATCAACTCAGTTAGATAATAATAATAATAATAATAAAAATAATAATAATAATAATAATAATAATAATAATAATAATAATAATAATAATAATAATAATGATGATGATGATGATGATGATGATGATGATGATGATGATGATGATGATGATGATAATGATGATGATGATGATGATGATGTTGGAAGGGACTTTGGAGGTCATCTAGTCCAACCCTCTGCTCAGGCAGGAAACCCTATATAATTTCAGACAAATGGCTGTCCAGTCTCTTCTTAAAAACTTCCAGTGTTGGAGCATTCATCACTCCTGGAGGCAGGTTGTTCCACTGGTTAATTGTTCTGTCAGGAAGTTTCTCCTTAGTTCTAGGTTGCTTCTCTCCTTGATTAGTTTCCACCCATTGCTTCTTGTCCTGCCTTTAGGCACCTTGGA
The DNA here is from genome assembly GCF_001527695.2 of Protobothrops mucrosquamatus. Taxonomy (NCBI): domain Eukaryota; kingdom Metazoa; phylum Chordata; class Lepidosauria; order Squamata; family Viperidae; genus Protobothrops; species Protobothrops mucrosquamatus. The sequence continues at coordinate 109,373 of NW_015386130.1, forward strand.
AAATAGCTTGACTCCCTCTTCTCTGTGGCAGCCCCTGAGATATTGGAACACTGCAATCATGTTCCCCCTCGTCCTTTTCTTTGTTAAACTAGACATACCCAATTCCAGCAACCGTTCCTTATATGTTTTAGCCTCCAGTCTCCTAATCATCTTTGTTGCTCTTCTCTGTACTCTTTCTAGAGTCTCAACATCTTTTTTACATCGTGGTGACCAAAACTGGATGCAGTATTCCAAGTGTGGCCTTACCAAGGCATTATAAAGTGGTATTAAGACTTCATATGATCTTGATTCTATCCCTTTGTTAATGCAGCCCAGCACTGTGTTGGCCTTTTTGGCAATATTGGCATCCAATATTGGCATCCAATATTCAGAAATATCGGTAGTCAGTAAAAAAAAATAGAATAGTTATAGAGGAAATAATGAAGCCGTGGAAGACAGAATTGGTGGTTGGAAATGAAAAAAATATGGACTTGTCAACATTAGGAGAGGCATCTTCGAGGGTGACTCATTATCCCTTTGTCGTTGCCACGATCTACTTTCAGTGATTTCCAGTGAAAAGAAATGTCGGCTATCAAACAGAAAAAAAAATGCTAATAAAATCATACATTTGCATTATGGGAAATCAGAAATCAAATCCAGAATTGACAAATACAACTAATTCGACTCTAGAGAAATGGAGGAAGAAAAAACATTCCCTTCTGCTCTTCTTTATAGTTTAGACCAGGGCTTTTCAACCTTCTCACCCATTGTATCACTTTTAGGATATGGCAACATCCAAGTACCAACAGTCACCTAGCAAGGTGTCAAAAACTTGACAAAAAAAGGAAAAAAGTGATAAAGTACAGGTAGTCCTCGACTTACAACAGTTCGCTTAGTGACTTACAATTGGGACTGAAAAAGTGCCCCCCAAGCCACAGCCAAGCAAGACACCTACCTGCCCACCCAGCGGCGCTCTTCCTCCTGTCTGAGGTTTCCATTGTTGTGAGCATTTCGGTTGAGGATTGGCAGTGGGGGTGGGGTGAGGGGGTGTTTGGTTTTTATTTTCCCCGTCTGCTGGGTGGTTGCAGCAGGTTTTGGTCACTTCACATGACCCTGGGACACTGTGACCGTCATAAATGAATCAGTTGCCAAGCATCTGAATGTAAATCACAAGACCCTGGAGATGCTGCAACATTCCAGCTGATCGGCGCTTCTTCTGGGCTTAGCAGAAGCACCAGGATCAGTGCCAAGTTCCAGCTGGAGCCTGGCGCTGATCCTGGCGCTTCCGCTGAGCCCTGACAGCCCTGCAGCTCCAGCCATCTCTCGCTCAGGCTTGTGCGGTGCTGCCACCGGTTCAGCTCATTCCCCTCCCCCACTACCACTTTTCTAGGATGGTCATGTACCACCTGCCAGGTGCCAATGTACCACAGGTGGTACCCATATCACTGGTTGAAAAGCCCTGGTTTAGAGTACTTTCAGTACAGCACATTTTCTGTTCTTCAAGCCCTCAACAGCAGTTTGAAAATGTTTGTCGTCACACTTTCTGGACTCAAAACATTAAGATCAAGGGAGGGGAAAATCCATGTAAGTTAATAATTGTATTGCCTGAGCTGCCACAGGTCCTTGAGTAAAAATACTTCCTCACTTCCAATCCATGCAAAAGGAAATAAAAGAGACTGCTTGCTCTTTTTCTTGTCCTAACTTAATGTTGTGTTAATTTTTCCCCAATTTTATACAAAAATGGGAGGGGGGAGAGAATCTAAGCATGTCATAAGATCAAGGGATCAAGGCACATTTTTTCATTGAAAAAATCAGCTAGGACAGCTGTAGCCCATAAACCAGTGGTTGCATGATACAAAACCTGCAAAACACCCATAAAAATCATCAAGCTGTAGTATGTCAAAGAAAACATTAGTTTTACAGAAATTTGAAATGTAGCACTGGCACTTAAAAAAAAAAAAAGCTCAGCTGGTAAACAGAGCAATCCATAATTTTGAAAGTAGCAAAGCCTTCAGGTTGAAATACCCTGGATATGTTACATGGCAACAGAACTGCCTAAGTAAGAGAGAGAAAAGAAGTGGAATCTTAATGTATTTAATAGACCTTCCACAAACCAAAGTGTTATTAAGTAGACAGGTCTCCCAATATTAACAGATAAACAGGCAAACAGTTGGATCAGGACAACTTCATCAATTAAATCAACTAAGCATAGATGTGATTGACTTCATTTTGGTTATAACAGTACATCTGGGATGCAAGTGTTTAACTATTAGCTTGTAAGCTTGGCATGATTTCGTAACATTCCTTATCCAACAATGCATAGTAGTTTGGCAGACTAAAAGGTTTCATACACGCTTTTGGAAAATTGCAGCTTGCAAGATAATGCTCTAAGCCAAAGATATGTATTTTAGGCTTTTATTGTTATTGTTCAGTGAAATTGAATTCTGAGTGAATCTCTGGGCTGGACAAAGTGAAAAGTACAAAATTGATTTCCTGTGGCCATTAAGATTGCAGGCTTACTTAAAAGTATTTAATTGCTTTCTAGGTCCAGTAAAGTTCAGAAACATTTTCAAAAGAAAATGGAGCCACATAAAAAGCAACTGTGGGTAATAATCTAATGCAATCTGGACTTTGTATGGTCCTCAAGAAGTTGCTAAACTACAATTCTCATATTTCACATCATTGGCCATAGTTCCCAATATTTGGAAAGACCATCCCTAATCTAAAATTTGATATTTACAATAGTGTTGGATTAGAGATTATGAAAAGTGTGGAATTACGGACATATTAAGGAACGGCCTCAGATATCTATGTCCATGTTGAAGACATTTACAAAAGTAGGAATGGATAAAACATTGAAAACAGGGGTGCTCAAATATATCGGTACCTGAGGTAGGATTTGAAACAGTTCACTCTAAGTAGTTGATCACCCAATACTGCTTGTATTACGAGTTCTGGTCAATCTCCCCTTTGCAATTCTCAAGAATGTATTGAGTGGCTAATTTTCTTCTGGTGAAGTCAGAACTGATTTGTTGAAACATGCCTATATCTTTTGAAATATTTTGAACTAATCTCCAATGGGTTTTCAGGTAACATTGTAGCTCCAAAAATATATATAGCTATAGGTATCAAAGTGTATTAGAATAAAACACACCTCTGGAATTTTCCTAGGACATCTGAAAGATGATCATCTTAAATATTCTGGTCAATGTGCTATAATTATGGTAGAGACATTATGTTCTTAAGCTGCTTCAAGGAAATAGACATGTAAATCACATATTATTTTGCTCTATTGTCTTGGTTTTATGTATAATTTTTGCTTCAGTAGTATTTGTAGTAAATCCAGACACCATACTTGTCTTACTTCCAGACTGCATTTCTATCTTAGCTTCCTCTAGAGAAAGTACAGATTCATGACTTGTAGTAACTTTGTGTTATCTTCCACAACATCTCAGTGATATAAATTAAATCACTAAAGAACAATTGTCCCTATTCTTCAAGGAGTTTCTTGGATGAATGAGGATTTGAATCTAAATTTCTGCAATCCTGAGCTTGTGTCCCAACTGGAGGATTATTTCTTGTTCTTGATGCAATTCCACATACAATAAAACACCCACAGATACACATACACACATTTAACACAAATGGCTTTCAGGGCATTCTTGATGCCATTATGGTTACTTTATTGAAGTAAGACAGATCTAGTTGTTGACCATTCAGCTATTACTCATCAGATTTGAGGTTTTTTTTTACTGGATTGCTGACAGATAACACTTAATAAACATCTCTTTAAGTAATGGTCACAGAAAACTTGGACTGTTTTATAATTCCTTTGACATTTGCTACTTGCAAAGGCTGTTTCCCCATCTACATTTAATCCAAGAAAAAGCAAAGACTAAGAGACATTACTCAGGAGTTAATTTTTCTGAACTTTCCATTCTTTCTTTAAACTGGTTAAGAGTTGAACAATTTTCCCAAACACCCAAGCAGCTAGACTTCATTATAAGCTAATAAAGTTGCAATCCTAAAATTGCATACTTTTTATTTCAATTTTTCTCTAAACACAAAGATTAAAATCACCACTTGTCATAAGACCTATTTTATTTTCCAGGTTACTAAACTAACTTTATTAAACATGAATTGTTCATGATTTAAGTCTTAGATTGCATATATTGTATCTTATATTGTGTCCATTTTGACAGAATACTAAATTGGATATGCCTTGCATTAATATTTTATTCTGTCTCCCGACTGGGTGCCAATTAGATAATAAAAACATCTGGATTGGCTTCACCTATATTAGCAAGATAAAATGATGGGAAAATTGCTTGCATGGGGATGTGCAAAGATATTAATAGATATAATCAGGGCTTTTTTTGTCATAGAACACCCAGAATGGAGTTCCGGCACCTTTTTGGGATGGAACCTTGTAGGGTAGGCAAGGTGGGTTGTATGACGTGTGTGAATTCCGGCACCTTTTTAAAATAAAAAAAAAAAGCACTGGATATACTCAAAGAAAATAACACACTCTCAATTTTAAGGATCACTGATACATAAAAGTTAATCCATTAAGCATATTCTCCCACTTATATCAAATATGTTATTTTATTAATTAATAACAGACTATTATTGCACTTAAGTATACGGTACTTTCCCACAAAGTTCCCATGTATTTATTCCATCTGGTTAGCACATATCTGCTTAGGTACAGCACTGAAACTTCATGAAACATATTGTACATGTATTTCAAGTTAATATGTCAGCAATAAATAACTGAGGTCACTAAACCCTATATATTAACATTCTCATTTCCATGCTTGTTAAAATAAATTAATTTTATGCTGCATCTGAAAAACATTCAGAATTAAACATTTATTTTCATCATTTCATCATCTTTAATAACTAGATTATTTCAGTACTTAGGTTAGTATTGTGCTTATTTTTTTATTTTTTTTATATTTTAAATTTTGTTAACTGCCTTGTGAGCTAAGTCAGGTAAGTCAAATCTAACTCCAAACCAATCCATTCGACAAGTTTGGGTTTGATCCAAACATGGTGTCAAAGCTGTGACAAACCAGACTGAAGCCGTTTTTCATGTTGTCTTCATTGCCACATATTTAGTTTAGAAGAAGGAAGACGGGGTGTAGTTCTCAGTTAGCCAAAACAATTGAAATGTATGGGAATCAAGGTCAGTGCTGATAACATTTTGGCAGGCTGGAGAGCTGGGAGGAGTGCCATGTTTTCTAACAATTGGTGATTGCGATTTATGACAGCAAATTGGGGTGGGAATTGCAACTTGCAACTTTGTAACCAAGGGGAGGGGAATTTAGTCTTGGGTTCACCTTTGTATGTGCCGTTATGTGTAGCCAAATAAAAATGTTCTTTGAGGAAGAATTTCTTACCTTGAAGTTCTTTTAATTGGTCTCATCTATCGGAACCATGACACATTGATAATTTACACACACACACACACACACACACACACACACACACAAAGAAAAAACCCTGGGAAATATTGTGTAGCAAACCTCAAAGTTTTAATCATTCATATATTGTACATGTATGTATAGAAACAGAGAGTTTTCTGACACTACAAGAAAAAGTATTGACCTTTAAAAATTGTTTTGTGTGTGCATTTTTCATTCAGATCTGTAAGAAACACTCCTTTGCAATTAATTTAGTTGGGTTTAAAATTGCCTTAAAACATCTACTCAAATCTCTTTTTAAAGCAAATATTAATTATGAGCTCAGGATATAGTTGGATTTGGGGGGACTTTATTTATTCCAAGCTCCTGAAATTGCCTTGAAAAGAATAATTTGTATAGCTGAAGGTTGATCAGTCTTCTTATACAAAATAATAAGACTTCGGATAACACTTATTTTCACTAGGGTTCCGAAGTCTAACAATTACATCAAAACTATACTATTAACAAATGGTGTACCATAAGACAATACCAAGATATGTCTGTGTACTGAATGGATTATGGTATAATAAAGGTTTCTTAAGTTGTACATTTAGTTAAAGATCTTTTTATTTTGGACAAAGAACAAAGTTCCCTTGGTCTATTGCAGGGGTCTTCAAACTTGGCCCTTTTATGACTTGTGGACTTCAGCACGCTGGCTGAGGAATTCTGGGAGTTGAAGTCCACGAGTCATAAAAGGACCAAGTTTGAAGACCCCTGGTCTATTGAATGGGTTGATAGCCTTTTTTGTGCAGCCATACCATATGTCCTCTGGCCACTAATATCTAAAACTGGTCTGAGTTCCTTATAACAAGAGTAGGAAACACACAAAAGAACACCTAACAGAGATCTAATGTAGTCTATGAATAAGCCACATTCGAAGTTCCTTGGTTCCCAATATATTTTCTCTGCAGATACTTGACATGGATCTAATTACTTTCCATGACTAGACCAACCACTGTGAGTCATCTCTGACAAGTATAGCTCTTACTGTGTGAATGATCTTCTCCACAGCAGAGACATAGATTCACTTTAATCTTCAGAAGTCCAACAGGAGCTTCTTTGCAAATAGTTTTCCTTTGAAGGTTCCCAATACTGCTGACACCCAAAGAACTACTTTTTTATTTAGTTCCTGTGAAATGAGAAGATACACAAGGGAGAGATAGCAATGGCTCAGCCCAATGAATATTTCAAGACTCCTAAAGGATCTTCCTCAGCATATTAGGCACCATAAAACAAACTGCTATTTAAACACTGTCTAGTAAAATCCCTAATTAAAAAAAATATTGCAGCAACATTGGGCAAAATGCCAGACACCGCTAGGATTGCTGTTTGAAAATATTGGTGAAGCAGGAGGATGATAAAGGGAAGCTAAATCCAAATTTTGTGTCTCTGTTATCCATGATGGGAAATGATGTTCTGCTTTTCATGATTGTATCTCGAGAAACCTCTAAATGAATATGAAGCCACATGAACTTACAGGAAACATTTACTAACTGAAAAAGAAGAAGTCTTCCTTTATTACTTTGAAAAGACAACTGTTCAGTTCTTGTTCTTTCACGCAACACACAGACACACACAGAGACAAACACACACAGAGGGAGAGAGGCAGAGAGGGAGAGGGAGAGAGATCAGAAAACTTGAAAGCTTGAGACTTCAAAGAGAGCCCATGTGTACATGACTGTGCCTTCATTCTCACTAATAGATATTCATTCTCACTAATAGATCATTCTACATATATATATGTAGGTCTTTGGTTATTTGGGTTTTTTCCCGCATAAAATTGGAAGTGTCTTGGCAACGTTTCGATGAAGTCACATTCGTCATCTTCAGGCTGGTGTCTTCAGCTTTGTGCTCCTAGAAGCACGAAGCTGAAAACACCAGCCAAATTGGAGGATGACTCCTGGGTAAATTCATGTTCGAAGGGTCACAAGCAGTGAGACCACCAGGAGATTAAAAAGTTACAAAAATTTATTGCTATTAAAACATTAAAACACCTAGCTTTCGCCGGCCTCCTGCCGGCTTCGTCAGGGTGACTAGCCATCAGTGGGGTAGCTGTTTTTATAGGAGCGGTGCCTTTTGCA
>NW_015386130.1:118870-134229 GCF_001527695.2 Protobothrops mucrosquamatus
GCCTTTGCTAAAACTTTTGTGTCAATAAACTAATGATCCAAAGCTAAAAGATCAACAATCAAAGGAGTGTAATTTAGATCTACTTTTGACATCCAAGCTTTCCATCAAAAAGCACAAGCCTCTCATGTGATCAAATACTTTACCATTCAATATATTTTCTGCACATGTAAGATTAGCATGTTAGAAAGAATGGGAAAAGATTATCATTTTCTTGTCCACAGACTTCCTTCCTATGAGGAGAAAATGCTGTGCAATTAAGAAGTCATGGAAAAGATGATAGATCTTATATGGACCAGACACAGATATTATTCATTGACCTATAATGGACACAAAAGCAAAGAAATGGAGCAATGAAGGATGGAAATAGACATATTAAATCAAAATTATACTATCATCATCTTTTCCCCTGACTTAATGTGTTCTCATTATGGCTAGAAAACCAGCAATAAAAAATATTTTATATTATTTCTTTCACATAATATGCTCCCAACAATAATAAGATATACATTATTCTCCTAGAGTTTTAATCTTTATCCTGGTGTCAATGCCTAAAGAGATAGAAATCAGTAAAATGATTTCTACACAAAACAGAAATATTTGGTCCATAGCAGGGCATAAACAGTTCACTGTTCATTACAGCTATATAATGAAACTTAGTTGTTCAGTCCTGCCAATATTTAAGCCCAAATTATTTTTTATTATACAGATAATTCTTCTTGTTCTTTTAAAGCTTGTTGTAATCACAGGTTTGTGTTGAAATCTTTCTCCTCTTTTACATGTCCCCCTTTGGTTTAGTATGAATGCAGATAAACACTCTATTGTGACAAGAAATAAGTTCTTTCCTGAGTCTCCAAGTGATCTAATCTCTAATGGTTTTTATATAGTAACATATAATGCATTTTCTTTGGAGAAAAAACAAACCTTATTTTTCTCATCTCTGTCTGTCTGTCTGTCTGTCTGTCTGTCTGTCTGTCTGTCTGTCTGTCTCTTTATGTGTGTGTGTGTGTGTGTCTGTGTATTCCTCTGTCCCTCTATCTTTGTTAGTAATCCAAATTTTGAAAAAACACATATGATGTCGCAGTTGCGACTGCTAAGCCTGTGGATGGCTCTAGTTTGAGCTGATACAGGCAAAAGATTCCTTTCTCCCATATTTGGGCCAACAGAGTGCACCAAACTCAAGATAATTCTTCTCCCCTGTCTCATAGCTGACAAAGCGAGAAAGAGCCTGTGGCCTAGAGGTTAATACATCTGCCTAACATGCAGACAGCCCAGGTTCGAATCTCAGAAGGGTATGTCTGGTTGAAAAGAACTAAAAAGTTCAAAATGGCTATCCCAATTCTCCCTTAATTCTTTGTTAGCAATCCAAATATATATATTTGTTTTTGTAGATTTTCACAGGTACAGGTATGCAGGTCTTGGTGTATTCGGGTCTTTTCCCGTGGAAGATTGAGAGTATCTTGGCGACGTTTCAAATAATGATTTTTTTTAAATGAATTAAGGTGAATATATGTGTACCAGATAATGTTGCAGGATTCAATCTCAGTTGGTCACCCAGACCAGAGGTTTAGTCTTCTGAGCTTTTAGACTCTTGCTTGAGAAGTTTCCTGAAATACCCCTAGGATGGGATCCAGCATAAGTCAAAAAGCTCGGAAAACTAAACCTCTAGTCCCAGTGACCGACCCAGATAGGATCCTACAATGACTTTTTTTTTTGGGAGGAGCATTTGGTTCATTTATATTCCATGTTAAGCATTTATGCCAAGATATTAGAAAAATAAAAAATTGCAGTGGCCAGCACGGCAGCATTGAAAATGACCTCTTGCATCTGTTGTGGAATGTGTTTAGTCAGGGGAAAATAAACTATTTTCTCATGTGCAATATTCTAATTGAAATTCCCTGAAGTACAACTGCATCTGTATTATCAGTCCTCAATTTAGTATTAACATGCTGCTGCAAAACCTGATCCCTTGTCTTACTGTACTCCTATAAAAGTACACCAAAACATCCGCTGGAGCTTTTTTTATTTTTGCCAACTGTGTCTTGATCCTGTAAACCTTATCAATCTCTGCCTCTGTGTCATCTTCATCCCAATCCAAAATGTTAGACATCACCTGGTCCCGGTTCAAAGTCAGGGTTATGGAATTCATGAATCTTGCAAGTTACACAGAGTGGAAGTTAACAGATAGTTGTCATTAACAGAAAGCATGTACTTGCTGCTCCATTTTAACAGAAGCAGCCCTGATGTTGGTCACTTAGACAAGGACAAGAATCCTTCTGTGTGAGCATCTCATAGAACACTTTTGCACAACTCTCTTTGCAGACCACTGAGATCTTCCATTGGGAGGAGCAGTGCTTTTTTTTGTCATAGAATGCACTGGAACAGAGTTCCGGCACCTTTTTTTGACGGATTTTCCAAGTTTTAAAAGTAACTTTTGAAAATTTGATGTTTGGTCCACGTGGACTTGAATCGCCCTGTCGAGTGTAGCAGGTCGGTGGCAAAATCATTAAAATGGTGCATGCTGGCTGCTTGTGTGTCGAGTCCGATACATACGTACTTTGCACTGGTTGTGATGACATTGCTCGGCTTGTGGCACTGCTCAGCTTGTGATTGGTCGTGTGGTCACACGCTGAGTGCTTACTGTGGGTGGTGACCGTTATGTTTTGTTACACAACTGATGTGTGTGGGTGTGTGTACAGTGATTGACTACATGCAAAAGGTAAATTATGTTAAGGACTGAATTCCGGCACCTTTTTTCTTACAAAAAAAGCATTGGGGAGGAGGCAATAATTCCATGCCTTCATCTTCAAAGAAGGATGGCAGTTATTTTTGCTGGATGCTGGTTTGACCCACCTCCTCTGCCTGCTGAAACAATAGAGGTCGACCACCACGACCTCGTCCGACAAACAGTAAACAACCCGGAAAACCTTAACCGGTGAGTAGTAACCAGGGGACGAGGCAGAACACGGATGGTCCCATCGATGAATGATTAGTAGAAAGGGAAGGGAAGGTGAAAACGTAGTCTAATTTAATTCTTAAACGTCAAATAGACGACAGAGTTTACACCAACGATCTTCAAGTTTTCTAGGGGAGCATTTCTCTGTGAAATAAGGACTTTTAGGTCATCATACTGTGATTTGCCCCAGTGTTTCTCTGTTTAGTACATCTTCAGATTACTGGAATCTTGCAGCAAAATATTATGTTTTCTGCCTTTTAAAGTTAGGAGAAGACATAAGATGAACTATCCCTATGAAAGAATTGGTGCATTGATTCTAATATAGAATTCTGACAAGAAAACAAATGAAATAAGTTTCGTTTATAAAAATTATTAGGTAAAGAGAGAAAATGAAAGGAAAAAAAAAACAAGTCATTAAATCGCTTTACACACATGTCTCCCAGAAAATGCATGTGCATTATGGAAAGTTCTCAGTTTTACAGCGATCTTATTTAATTAGTATAAATAATCTTTTACTGCTATGCATTAATGATTTTTAGATAAATAGTCAGGTTATTCTTTATAATGATGAAACAGCTACTCCCTTGCCTCAGCTGTTTCTCTCTCCATGTTTGGTTTCTTTAGTGCTTTCTTTGCCATTTGGATTTTAAAAAAATCAATTAAGTATACCAGTGTGCAATGATAATGAGATTTTAGAGACAGTTAAGAGCCTGCATGAACACTGAATCAGAGGGATTTTCCCTGGTCACAAATTAACTTTACTGAAAATGTGGAGCCAAGTATCAAGTGGAAAGCCTTATCTCTTTAATTGTTGTAATTAGACAGTGACATTTAAGAGTACATGAAATGGAGATAGTGGAAAAGACAATTAATTAGAATCACACTATAAATATGCCTTTTAAATCAGAACATCAGAGTATTTGTTTATACATTCAAGTCCTTACGTCAAGGTTGCAATGCCCTTCAAAGGATTTAGGATAGGAGCTTTATAAACTTTCTTCAGACAATATCAAATATAGGTTTCATGTCTCATATGGAAAGCATGGTTCTTCCCCAATTGTTATTTACCCATCCATTTTGTAGAACACTCACTGGATTTTCTACATTAAATGGAATGGAATACGTGGAAGAGAATTCCATAGTTCTGTTTGCGTGGGAAAACCAAGACTGGAGAGTGGACCATAGAACAGTCAAATGAGTTCTATAAATTAAGCAATTCAGTGGTGAAAAATGTAAAATACTACACATAGACAAAAAAACCCAAATATATAGATATAGAATAGTGGGTATCTGACTCCACAGTAGCAACTATGTAAGGGATCTAGGTGTCCTAGTAGACCACCACTAAGTAAGTATCAGCAGTGCATTGCAGCTGCCAAAAACTGCAGTCCTAGGTTGCATGAACAGAGAGACAGTTTCAAGATCTTATGGAGTGATAGTACCGCTTTGTTGGTGAGACCACACTGCATCTAATTCTGATCACCATAATACAAAAAATTGTTGAGACTCTAGAAAGAGTGCTGAGAACAAAGATGATAAGGGGTCTAGAAGCTAAACCATATTGAGAAGCTAAACCAAAAATAGAAGGAAATAGATATATCTAGTCTAATGAAGAGAAGGACTGGTGTGTAACATGTTTCATGTATATGTGCATGTTCTATGAAGAATATATCTACATTTTATAGCTTTATATCTATATTAATATAGAAAGATATTACTGTATATCACTGTGTATCCAGTATTCTGTAGGTAATTATGATAGCAATTGGAACTGGAATTTCAGTTGTAATTCATGACAGTCATAAGTAAAGGCTACCCATGAGATCAGACTTGATTTTATGACTCTTTTTACAGTGATCATTAAGCAAAATAATGCAGTCAGCACTCCAAATCTATTCTCCCAAGTGCACAGGTTTTTAAAATATATTTTAAGACATGTGACAATTTTAAGTCCATTTAAATGTCCCTATTGGGGTGGAATCAGCAAAAATATTTTCGTCAAGGTAAACACCCCATCAATTGCAACTAACAATTCATTTAAACCATTAACTATTCCAACCAAAAAGAAAACTGGGGATTGCACCAGGAATTTATATGATATATTCTAAATATAATTATATCTGGATTTAGCTACTACCATCGAGAGATATACATGCGTATCTATTTTCTTATTGAAAGGCTTGCTTCTTACCATAGGAATACAAGTGAATAGATGCACCATAATTGAGCCTTTTTTTTGCTAAATTCCAAAACACAGATAACCTCATACACCCACTTTTACCCCTTAGAGTGCAGAAATAAATAATCACTTGCATTTGGTATCATTTAGATAGCCTATTGTACTGGGTGCTTTAGGAATGACTGTACATATTAAAACCATTTATATGCCCCCCACCTCCCAAGAAACAACATAATAGATAATGGAAATGTATTCAATAGATCAACCAAAAGCCTCAAAGCATATTTTATGCACTGATTATCAATGACAGCCAGGCTTCTAACATTCATTAGAACCTCTAAAAATCTACCTGACTTCCTAATTATCTGAGACAAATCTTGAGTGAAAACCCCATTCAAATCATTAAGATCTTCACTCTTTAACTTGAAAGAGTTTTAGATCAAACTCAGGGACAGCAGTGAAGTCAGTGTATCACACCCATCATACTGTAGAAAACAACAAGAAACAGAGACCACATGCTGTACCTACTAAGCCTTTTTGTCTTTCCTGAAGATATTAGGAAGAATTGTCACATTAATCCATAGTTAAGAACAGTGTTGCTGGTCCTTTACTTTCAGTATTACAACACTGCAATTTCTCAGAGATCGGATACTAATCAGAGCCTTTTTAAAAAGGAACCACAATTACCAATTACCCTGGTCTCGTCACATGGAAGAGCCTTCCGAAATATAATTCAGTATTAGAAAAGATCAGATTGAATTTTTTTTTGTCATTCAAGGTAGAAAAATGAATCATTTAAAATATAATGCCAAGAGTTATCTCAGTACGTCAACCTTCTCCAGAAACAGTCCTGATTACTTGCCTATTGACTTCAGGGGCCAAATATATATTGGAGGAAAATATATGTAGGGATATTTAGATGATCTTGTTCTGCTCAGGACTCTCAGCTTTTAAAAAGAGAATCTGTTAGAGAATATTTAGTCCTTCCTTCCTTCTTTCCGTTTTCTTTCTTTCTTTCTTTCTTTCTTTTTTCTTTTTTCTTTTCCTTCCTTCCTTCCTTCCTTCCTTTTCTCTCTTCCTCTCCTTTTCCTTCTCCCTCTCTCTTGGTTGCTTTCTATTCAATCTTGAGTTCTAGTAACTACATGGATAAGTTTCTTGGCAACAATTTCAAAAGTGGTTTGCTTCCCCCCCCCAGGCTCAGAGAGAGTTACTGGTCCATGGTCACACAGCTAACTTGGGGCTTGAAGTAGGACTGGAACACACAATATCATGTTTTCTAGCCCAGTGCCTTTAATCGCTATACCATGATCAACCTTGCTTTGAAATTATTTAAGGATGAAAGGACAGAATCCACCCAGAGTCTGCAGTGGCAGCTATAAATGGTTTACTGTATATCCTTTGTTATCCATTAAAAGATATAATATAAAGAAAGTTACATTTAAGGAGGGCAATACCTTCCTATGTTTGGCAAAGTTACTTATAAAATGTTTGTATTAATGACTAAGTCTGAGTAGCACTTTGGATTCAAAGGCAAAAGGGGTCACAATCATCTGCAGCTTTTTAAAGCAGGGGCATATTTTCTAGGATTGCTTGGAAGATTCCTGGAATAATCATGTTTGGTATAAGGAATTATCAATAAATAATAAGCTCATACAACTCTGCTGTGAGACATTGTACAGTTCTGTTAGATACAGTTTGATTTGTTTTGATTTGATCGACCACCCAAATCCAGTGGTCTCTGAAGTTGCTTTAAAAATAAATAGTAAATTCAGTAAAGTGTGAATCATAATAACCATTGCATAGGACAAAACTTGTTTAATTTTCTGCAGTTTGGAAAAAAACACAGAGAGAATATGATGAAGTAGAATCATGTCTTAATACATGTAGCACTGATGAGGAACAAAGATAGACTGATTCACAAATTGCTAACCATTAAATATTCAGAAACAGCATGCTTCATAATTGGAGATTTAAAAAATATCAAGCAGAATATATTGGTGTTGAGACAGTTATGAATCAAAACCTTCACTGCTATCTTGAAGCAGTGTTTGTGTTATCTGATTTTGATTATCAATATAATGATTGTATGTTTTTAACCAATAGGTAAATGGAACAGTGTTTCCTAAAGCAAGTACTATTTTGAAAATGAAAGGGACCTCCAATGTCCCTTTCTGCCTTATTATTCTACATTCTATGTCCAGTTGTTGGCATCAGAGTTCAAAAAAGTCAATGGACTGGTGGAAAGGATTGCTTCCAATATGGTAAAATATCTAGAAACCAAAATCCCTTGAGGAATAATTAAGGGGTATATTTAGCTTACAGAATTCTAAGGGGAGAAATCCATCACAATTTTAAGGCCAAATCATTTTTAAGAAGAAACTTTATGATTGCACATTTGACTTCTGCCACAATGATGAGAAATTTATCTAGTGTTAAGGTTTTTTAAAGAAGGTGATCCCTAAATTATATAGTCAACTATTAGCCAAACATAGTTTGGAGTGCTTAGAATCAACATTTTTCAGCACTGTCAAAACATTTTTTTTCTGATCTATATTATTATGTATACCTTAGCATGATTTCATTTGATAAGCTAAGCATAGATATTGTTAATATGGCCTTTTGTAAATATATCTTAGTTTATATATAATTTCAAAAGGATGATACATTCATAAAACTAAAACAAATTAACTTTATCCTCTGTACAACCAATTTGCTTCTTGTCAAGATGATACTAAATTGCATTTCTTATCTTGAATATCCTATCTTGTCATTAACTTTAAAGGCTCATAATATGTTCTCTCGCTGATACACAAATTCTGCTTTCCACACAGAGGGTGTATTTCAAATGAGACTTCGTGAACTACTAAACTTATCAAACATTTTATTTTCACAGGTAAAGGTTTCCCATCCAGAAGATTTGAGAATAAGGATGTAAAAGGCTCTTTGTGGATTTTCTTTGGGCCAGACTAGCACTTTCAGTCAAGCTAGAACAAATTATTTGGTGAAAAAAATATTGGTCATATGCAAAATATGGTTAGATATGGGACATATCTCCCATATTCCATTATCTGACATACTAAACATATAGTGTTTGGTTCCCATGCCCTCAACCTCCCCCTACCACACACAAACACAGGGACTGGAGAACAGTTTTACCAAATTGCTTCTCAAATATATTTAGCAGTGTTCATCTAGGGAAGACAATTTATGTCTATTTTTTTAATGCACATTTTTCCATGTCTTGTTAAACTTTGTTTTTGTTTGGAGTTTGTATTTTAACATTGTGAATAAAATAAAATAGAATAAAAATACATTGACAAAACAAAACAAAACTAAAAAAAATGGAAATACAGTTCCTTTTCCAACAAACAATGATTTTTCCCAAAGCTGACTCTGTTCATTATTAGATCCATTGATTTTCAACTTGGAGGAACAGTGCTCCCAATATATCACAAACTGCTTCTGCCTATTAGCTTTCACATTTATATAAATACATTTTTCAAATTAAATTTAGGAAGGCTAATACGATGGTGCCAAGCAACACTTAAGCCCTTGTTACTAATATCTTCGTTTTGGGGGATTTAGCCTACTGTATTTAGCACTTTCCTACAGCACCATTTATGCATTCAGTCTCTCAAATGAAAGCATATTTGGTGCTGCACAACAACCAGAAAGGAGTGGGTCATATCCATAATTTATTACCATAACCCTGGGAGACCTACATTCCCAGTCAGTAACAAGATCCCTGCAAAATACCAAAGTTTGGAGAAAATAATCAAGACAAAAACATACCGAGTTTATTCTCCATGCTAGGAGTAGGGTTGACATGTACCTGGCATGTCTAGAGAAAAGATCAATACCAAGATCTCATTTTTCAGGAAAAAAACCCCTGTGTCCATCATTAGAACATTATAATCAGTATGGTGTTGAGATGGGCAATTTTTGGTGTTCAGTGGTCACATTCTTTTAGATGGGTAAGTTCTGCAATGGGCAGTCATTATTCTTAATGGACAAAGCAGTGTCACACATATATCACACAATATATTGTGTTATTTTATTTTACTTTTGATTAATTTTATTTGTTTATTTATTTCTTCTTCTTTACTTCCACTTTTATTGCTTTGGGTGTTAAGGGGGATACAAAGTTCTGCTTCTTGCTCATTGTTACTTGATGTTGTTGTAATATGACTTCCCATCTTCTTCTGGATCTGCCTCATGTTCTTTGACCTTCTCTGCTTGTATATGCCTTGTACGGGATGGAATCCCGAGACATAAATAAATAATGTTTGTTTATAAATGTATTTACTTACTTATTTATTTATGCTTTTCCTAAAGATTTTGGGAAGAATTTGGTGGGTGGGTGGGTGGGTGGCAATTCCTTGCTTATTTAAAACTGGGTTGTTGTTTTAATGCATTGCTGTTCCCTGTGTTTCTTGGCACTGATTTTCAAGACCAACAACAGTTGCCTTGACAGGCATAATGCATAACAAAACAAAAAATAGCCAAACAATACAATCATCACAAATAAATTTAATAAAATTAGTTCCAGATCACAAGCAACCATTTTTAATGCTAACACAATTAACAACAAAAAATAATTTTCATTCTTTTCTTGGGATGCCCTAATGTGTATATTTATTCATAATCATTTAAAAGAGTAGTTAAGCTGGAACTGCTGGCTAAATAAGAATAAGACAGGGTAACAGGAGCCTACACTAACCCTCTAATAAAATAAAACTGTCTTAAAACCATTATTAAAGGCCATCAAATTTTCAGAGATGGAATGATACTGCTTCCAAGTAATGGGTTAGATTTCTAACGGCCCAAAACCTGGATACCAGGGCCCTAGACTGAGCAACTGAAAGAAGGCAATGTTTAGAGAATCATAAAGCACAAACCAAACAAAGAAACAAAAAACAGAACTGTAGAGAGAAGTATGCAGAAACGGATACTGGAGAGTGTGTGACCTGATGCTGCTAAACCCAAGTGCTAATAATTTACTGAAACTTAAGAATAACATGGAAGTTCCAGAGTAGCCTGGAACATGACCTTGTCTATATTCAGCTAAAGCAATGGGAGAACAACTAAGAAGGAATACTAGTGAGAGATTCCTTTACAGGTGCCTACAAATTAACAAAGCATCAAATACCAATAGAGCTTAGTATCCTCAGGAGAACAATGGTATTGGGAGTTGTGATCAATAATCAGAGCACTCAAGGGAAGAGTGTGAAGGTGAAACAAAATAAGACTCATGACAGATCTCTGCAGAACAGAGGTTACAAAAGGAAATTCTTGGGACAGAAGTCTACCATGAAAAAAAGTATAAAAATTAAAAGATTAAAACCAAGTACACTATAATGATGATTAAATATTAGATAAGAATATTTAGACAAAATATCTGATGGTGAAAATTTATCAATCACTGTATCAACAACCAACAGTGATATAAGGTCTGGAAGTTGACCACTAGAATACCATTCAGAATTTGAGAATACCCCATCTCAGTTGACCAGCCTTCGTGAAATCCTGATTGATACAGATCTGAAAAGCAATAGAAATAAAATAGAAGCTCACTTCTGAGAAGGCAACAGATTTACAGACAATGCCAATAAAATTTCAGTGCCCAACTGGACCCTATGCTGTGATGCTTTTTCATGCATAAATATATGTGGAGCAGAAAGACTTGTGTAATCTTTTTTGGAGTTACTGGTGGTTAGATATGTCTATTTCTGCACCTCATTTTTACTACCATGAATATAATAGAAGAAACAAATACCTTTAAAATATATAGATGGTTTATCATACTTTCTTCTGTGAAATCATGACAGCTCTCTTAATTTCCGGTTACACACTTGACCACTTATCGAAATAAGGAAAGTACTAAGTACTACTTATGATATAATAAGATTATCGTCAGAGGTCAGTAAATATTAACTTCCTTCTATTTTACTTATCAGACTTACATACGAAAATCGACTAATAGGAGATTTCGTGTTTTCTCTAAGTACTTGTCGTATTTATATTTCTTTCGGTCCGTTATTTAATAGCATCCATAAGAGTAACACCTGAAATTGTGTCAGAATCAAAACAGTGTGGGTTTGAATTGCTGTTGTTCACTTAAGATCCTTCTGGATTTGGTTTCATTCCAGGACTGCAGGATCAAATAAAATCTGGAGGTGGCAGGGGGTGGTGGAAAACATTGAATAAGATATTGTCATAGATTACTAGTTTTTTCCCCAAAATAATTCAAGAATAGGAATAGTGTTTCAGAGCAATTACAATAAATTAAATTACCATAGATTAAAAAAGATGTTGAAAAGTAGTGAAAGTAATAAAACCCAAAACTTTCTTTATTGTGGTAGTACAAATGAAAAATACTAAACAATATCAACTTTTTTATAGGGACTAAAATTTCAAAATTTCAAGATTCAAAAGAAAGTGATAAATTTGACTGACCACTTCTGAATGTATGCTTTTGTTTTGTTTTGTTTCATTTTGTTTGTTTGTTTTAGCATACTGTATTTTATTATCTACGATAAAACAATAAACAATAAAAAACAAAGATAAGTCCAATAGCTTCACCATTATAGTCATCCTCAGATGCCTTTTGCTCTGCAGATATAGTAAAAAAGATTAATTGTATATGCCAATAGGTACACAAGTAATTAGATCCCTACAGAATACCTCCTGCAATAAATAAATTGCAACTGCATTCTGAAAGGCTCAAATGCTGGCTTTCACTTGTGTTTCCCCTTCTCTTTGGGAGAGACTCAGATTTTCCTGCAGCTTTGTTTAATGACCTGTGCAGTCACTTAACAACTGCAATTGGGAGAGCTAGGATTGTGGTCATTGAATGAAGTGGTCATGTGATCTTGCTTAACAACTGAGTTTCTGGACCCAATTAGGATTGTAAGTAGAGGACTATCTGTATAAGTGTGTCTGTGTGTGTGTGTGTGTGTGTGTGTTCATATTCTCCTACAGAGCTACATAGGTTTGTCCCATATAATCTATCTGTAAAGAAATCAAATTAATAAAGACATATTTATGACTCACAAATCAACAGTTTTTTGAAATGATACTAAACAGTTTAATAAAAACACAAAGTAAGTTAAGATTTCAAAGAAATGCAGTAATAAATCAGGACTAATCCAGTGTTCACTGTTATTTAGTCTAAAAGTTTGTGTTAATGCAACATTGTTTTAAAATGCATAGAAGCCCAGAAGTTATAAAATGTTAAATTTTAACCATGTGCCCCAGCTTACTTGTGCTTTATAATTTATACTGCTGTTTTAAGACTCTCGGAAATCCTGATGCTGCCATTCAATCAACAAAACAAGATGAACAGCCTCTCTAAATTCTGTTACTAGTTTTGATCTCAGAAGTTCAAAACATTTTATTTTGGTCACTGAGCAGACTACAATAACCTTGCATAATAAGACCGATAAAATAAGATTAACGAGATAAAAGAGAGTTGAGTGTAACATAAGGCAAATAAAAATATAATCAAATTGAACTGCTCCTATCAAGGTGCTGACAAACCTTGCCATCTATTAAACAGAATTTAGTGTCCTTATAAGAGAGTACATCATTCTCATCAGCTAAGAGATAACTAAGGTAAAAAGAATTAGTGCAACCTGGGATTTGAGGTAATAAAGTTAAAATAAGTTTGTGTCACAATCTGTGATAAGATTGACAACAGAGAATGTATGTGGGCTTCTTTTTCAAATGTTCCTGATTTACAGTGACAAAGTAGCTCATTATACGGTATTTAGTGAAATTTCTCTTCCAGAACTGTAATTTGCAAAGCATTGAAATGTTAGAGCTTTTGGGAAGTTTGGTATAGCAGTTTGATTGAAATATTTGTCTGGTTTATGTCTGGTGACTTGATCACGTAAATAGACACCAACAGGGATTCAATTGTTCTTAATCTATTGTTCCATATCAAACATCCATGGTCTGATATTCCTCTTGATTGAGTTTATATTCAAAACAAGGTTTTATAATGGCAGATAGAAATTGAGCATTAGAAGGCAGTAAAAGTTGTAGATGGTCAATACTGACATTTTGAGTCATATAATCTATACAGATTCATCTTCTCCTTGGTGCCTTGAATATTACTCCAAGGTGTTTGAAACAGGTCCAAAGCAGAATTTCTTCCAGCTCGTTCCATACATAGTCCCAATCTTTATTAATATTTAAGAAAGAGTACAGTTTAAGTGATTTTTAACAAAAACGTAGAAAGTTCAACTGTTAACAATCCCATTGTAAACTTCTTGAAAAGTATAACTAGAAAATTAAGAGTCTTCATATATGTATTGATCATTCTTTTGGGGTTCATAAACATATAATGTGGAAAGGGGGTAAATACAGCTGTCCACTTAAACTGGAATCATAATTCCTTTAGGTTGTGAATTACATAGAAGTTTATACTTGAGGTGGCATGAGCATTTTTTAAAAAACATCTGATCACGTGAAGGATTTAGATATTACAGTAATGGCTCAATTTCCATCCCATTTCTCTAATGGGTTGAGCCCTCTAGATATCTAGCTGGATGCCAGAAATTTGTCTAGATTGGCCTAGAAAAAGGGAAGGTAAAACTATTTAAGAGACTGCAGTTGTCTCCCAATGATTTTCCATGATAATCTGCAGAAATATCTTCTCCTTGCTATTTGGTAGTGAAATCCAACCACCACCACCCTCCCTAACTAAACTGTTGCTTTAAACATGACACAGCTTTTAGGACAGCTGTTCCACTCAACCTAGACATTATTTGTATTTGTTGTATTTCCTATTGCTTATTTAGCACATGATTAGAGCATGACAGCAGTAAACATCTATACACAATCCATGTAATTATATACAAAACATCTATATGGCAGTGGCTTCATAACTGGATGTCCAATTCAGATATGTAGGCAATCGCCTCTGGCCTTTTGCAGAACTTCTAGGGAACCAGAGAATGCACATCTATTATGTATTCTTGTCTTTCATTTCCCCCCATTGGTCTTCCTCCCCTCTTTTCCACATTGCCTTAGGCGTGGAATTAGTTTCCTGCAGTTGTTTACTCGGTTTCCATACTTTTCCTTTCAGTGTCTTTTTAAGCTTTACCTTAAAAAAAAAAAATGTCTCCAATACAAAGTCATTTGAACTCTTTTTTAAAAAATAAGAAACAACAGCAAATGCTCACTTCAAAAGCGCTTCATTATTTTACCTAATTTTTACATCATCTCTGCATAATCTATTTCCCCCTTCTCTGTTGTGTCGCATTGATACTCAGATTCTGCACCTTTGGGCAAAAAGCTGACTTTTTAAATCCTCTGGGAAGGGCTTTGCTTGCTTTATGTGCTGTGTAAACCTTTCATGTCAGTGCTAGTTCTGATTTATTTTCTGGAAGGACTTCCTATGAAGCTTGAGACAGAAATTAACTGTCAAATTAGGGTACATTATATATTTGCATAACATTATTTGCTCCCCAAAAATAAAATTAATGAAATGAAATTAACCGGATGAAAAAAAAAACAAACCTGAAACTATGGCACCTTTCAAATAAACTGCAAAAATTTTAAAGGTGCGAAATAATATTTTAAAGATCAGAAGGAAGTAGGTATACAAATTCATATGTTGTTCTTTGAATTTGGCCAAACAGCAAGAGAGACCTTAGAGCAGAGGTCCCCAACCTTTTAAGCACCAGGGACGGGTTCTGTGGAGAGAGGTTTTTCCACGGACCGGAGGGTGTGTGGTTTTGTGTGCTGCCTGCATCTCGTGGATGGGGCTTTCCTTGTCTGTGCGGACCGGTTGGTGGCATGCTGCGGCCAGGTACTGGTTGGGGACCCCTGCTTTAGAGCATAAGAACCCAGACCAAACTATTTGTACAGTATATAGTGGAAACTTGTTTTTTTTTCCCTTACTACGTGTGCAGGCACAGAAGAGTGCAAATTCATTTCACATGTGGTGGACTTGTAAGGTTATTAAAGCCTTCTGGATAAAATTATGGTGGAATTTACAACAAGTTTTTAAAAGAAGAATATTTTTTTTGCCTCAGTTGTTTCTCCTAGGTATTACACATAATCTGGATGTAAAAGAAACGAATTTGATGTTGTATTGTTTAACTGCTGCCCGTTTGCTGATAGCTCAAAATTGGAAGAGTCAAGTTTTACCTACAATAGAGGACTGGAGAGTGAAGGTTTCGCATCTTGCTGAAATGGCAAAGATTTCGGCTTATTTGA
>NW_015386130.1:134329-174084 GCF_001527695.2 Protobothrops mucrosquamatus
GGGGCAGTGCCAGCCCTCTATGGCAGTTGGGGTGGGGTCCCTGCTGGCCATGACTCTCACAAGGGGAGCTTGGCCCAGTCACTCTGGCTCAGTCTAACCTACCTCACAAGTGTGGGAAGTCAGCCCCCCCTAGAGAAGAAAATATTAATAGGGCAGAATATATTTCCCTAAATGATTTTAGAAGCAGAAACCAACCCTGCCCCCAAGTTTCCCTGTCCCAAGCAGAAACCAAATCTGCAGGAATGCAGATGTGATAATCTTGTCAGGAAACTGGGATTTGGAAGAAAGATCTCTAGAATCAACATCAGCCCCAGCCCCAGGGAAGCAGGATATAACCCTTGGGACACAATAGGATTAACCCACCACCATCAAGAATACCAGAAAGGCACACTCAAACTCAGGTCAGAATACGTCACACAGGAAATACAAAGCCTGAAACAGGAAACAACTCCAAACAAAAGGCTCCAGAGGGTATAAAAACCCACTCCCTACATGTGCTCACTCTCTTTTTCTGCTAGACCCATCTTTCTGTCTGGCTCTCCTCTTCAATAAACTGTAACCTTCTTCCTAAAGCAGTCGCCATGTTTATCCCCGGCTTGGACTGAACCATGATGAAGACTTTTCCTTCAACACAAGGTTGGGAGGAGGATAACTGAAGGAAGACCCAGGAGACCCCAAAGTGCTTTTCCAAAGAAAACTGTTTTGGTTTTCTTCTTGAAAATGTTTTGCTTCTCATCCAAGAAGCTTCTTCAGTTCTGAAGAAAAGCAAAACATTTTCAAGAAAAAACCAACAACTAAAAAAGAGCAGTTGCCTTTTGGAAAAGCATCCTTGGGACAACCATGACCTGGATGATTGAGCATCTTCATGGACGAGACCTGGAAGAAAAACTTTGCTGCCAGTGATTGCTGTCCCAAGGAAGATGGGGCAGATGATGGTGACGTTGCCTCCAAGCCATCTCATGGGGAATCCACTTTTGCAGTGGCCTTGAGATCCACCCACAGCTGGCTGGCCTTGGAGAGCCCATCCCACCTTAGCTGAGCCCTGGGATGCCTTCACCCCTCTCAGAGAGTCCACAGCAGCCGAGAGCCTCTCATGCGAGGGGAGACACTTACATGGTCTCCTCATCCAGTTCCTCATCGCCATAGTTTACGTTGTCACTCATGGAAGATCGAGGCTCGGCTGTGGGGGAAACAGAAGTGGGGAGAGGATGACTGGCAGCTCTGTGGGCCTGGGAGGGGGAATAAGAGTTGGGGGCTGGGGATAAAGCTCCCCAAGAGCAGACCACCTACCCTGTTGAAGGAGATTGACCTTAGAAGAGATTCCCCGTTTGACTGACTGATTGATTCATTACAGGCGATCCTCGACTTACGAGCACAATTGAATCCAACATTTCTGTTGCCAAGCGAGACAGGTGTCAAGTGAATTTTGCCCCGTTTTACCACCTTTCCAGCCTCAGCTGTTAAGTGAATCGCTGCAGCCTGTTAGGTTAGCAACACGGTGGCGAAGTGACCGTGGCTTCCCCATTGACTTTGCCAGCCAGAAGTTCGTAAAAGCGGATCGCGTGACCCCGGGAAAGAGCGATGGTTGCAAATACGAGTCAGTTGGCAAGTGGCTGAATTTTGATCACGTGACCCTGAGGATGCTGCAATGGTTGTCGGTCCCTTTTTTCAGTGCCCTTTGAATGGTCACTCAATGAATTGTTGTAAGTTGAGGACCACCTGTAATTAATTCAAACGTAGATGCTGCCCGATCCCTCATGAAGCAGATAACCTGATTCCAGAAGAAAAACTCTGGAGGAACAAACATCTCCTCTCTCTCTTGGATGGTTGCCCACCCCCTGCAAGGGACTGGTTGAGCCCTCTCTATTCTTATTTCCTGTTATTCTCCACCGGGACCAGGTCAGGCTGAGCCCCCAAATTTACCCATCACCCCTTGGCAGGTGCCCTGAAGGAGGCCAAGCTGTCACCTCCTGCACGGTCGTGCCTGGGCTCCAGACCACCTGCCTTCTGCTCCCAGGGGCCCCTCCACCCTTCCTCCTGGGTACCAGCGCATGGGGGAGTCCTTACCTTGGAAACTCGGGGAGCCAGAGCCTCTGCTGTCCATGGCCTCGGTGGCTGAAAGGCTGGGAAGGAGCAGAGAAGAAGCCGGACGAACCTGCGGCTGAAGGGGGAAGGGGCAGGGTTGTGTCTGGTTCTCAGGAGCCCAGTAAGGGCCTGCACCCTTGCCCCTGCGGTGGGAGGGTGGGCTCCTGTAGCTCCTTCAAGGGGGGGGTCCATAAACCCTTCCCCACAATCCCTAATGTTGAAGCCTCTCACTAGGGCTACCACCCCTAGTTTTATCCTGGGGCAAATTTCCTTGGGCTTTTATTTCCTCTGGCCTTCCTTCCTTCCTTCCTCCCTCCCTCCCTCCCTCCCTCCCTCGTCATTTTCAACTGACAGTCAGTACTGCAGGGCTCCTGCACACACCTCCATTGGACTCTCTGGCTGTGCGTGCATATCTGTGTTATGCACAGCATTTGTAAAAAAAATGCTTTTATTTGGGAATCCTTCCCTCGTTTTCCTGTTTTGGCTCCAGTTCTGCTAACCGCTAGAGGGGTTGATTTATTCCCATCCTTCGGAAGACACATAACCCGGCTTACTAAACGACAGTAATTAAAAACCTGAGTAAAAACATAATCATCCCAAGAGCAAACAATTAGAAAAAAAGCAGGAGATTAAAGGCGGGTCGAAGCTCTTAACGAAGAGGCAACTTGGAGGGCGTCCATCATTTTTCTTCCTAACGCTGAAAAACTTGCAGCCTGTCAGTTTTCGTTTCTTAACACCAGGAGCCTCGCAGCAGTTTCCGTAGCCAACTTTGTGTCTCCTTAATCTTCCCGACAGCATTGTGATGTCAGCTGCTAATTGTGAGTTCTTGGCTTGTCACCCAGCCACGGAGGACTTCACGGGATTCGCATGTTCAACTCTCTCTAAACCTAAACGGTTTTGATTCAGTTTTCAAAAGATGCCGGAGAAGGAGAGAGGGAGGGAGAGAGGGAGCTAAAGAAGAACCGCCTCTTGCGTGGCACCAGCAGAGGGCAGTGCAGGAGAATTTTTCTCAGGCCTGGACCACACAGGCAGCCCCATCCCAGAAGCATCTGGGAGGCCTCAGAGGAGGACCAAGGACCAGCAGGCCAAGGGATGCTGCGTTGTGCCCCTTTCCTTTTGGGAAGCATTGGGCCACCTCCTTCCACCCTTCTGCGAAAATTGGGTGAACTCCACTTAGCCACCCCACCCATTTTCCAACTTCTCCACAAGCAGCTTCCTCCTTCTCCTCCTCCTCCCTCCCTTCTTCCTTCCTTCTTTTTTTTCTTCTTCTTCCTTTTTTATTTTTTCTTCTTCCTTCCCTTCTTCCTTCTTCTTTCTTCCATCTTTCTTTTCTTCTTCCTTCTTCCTTCCTTCTTCCATCTTTCTTTTCTTCTTTCTTCTTCCTTCCTTCCTTCTTTTCTTCCTTCTTCTTCCTTCCTTCTTTCTTTTCTTCTTCTTTCTTCCATCTTTCTTTTCTTCTTTCCTTCTTCCATCTTTCTTTTCTTCTTTCTTCTTCCTTCCTTTTCTTCCTTCCTTCTTTCTTTTCTTCCTTCCTTCTTTTTTCTTCTTCTTCCTTCTTCTTCCTTCCATCTTTCTTTTCTTCTTCCTTCCTTCTTCCTTCTTCCTTTTCTTCTTTCTTCTTCCTTCTTCTTTCTTTTTCCTTCCTTCTTTCTTTCTTTTCTTTTTCTTTCTTCTTTCTTTTTCCTTCCTTCCTTCTTCCTTCTTTCTTTTCTTCTTCTTTCTTCTTCCTTCCTTCTTTCTTTTCTTCCTTCTTCCTTCTTCCTTCCTTCTTCTTTCGTCTTCCTTCTTCTTCCTTCTTCCTTCCTTCTTCCTTCTTCCATCTTTCTTTTCTTCTTCTTCCTTCTTCCTTCTTCCATCTTTCTTTTCTTCTTTCTTCTTCCTTCCTTCTTCCTTCTTCTTCTCCAGTTCAAACAGACACATCGGCCATAGTGGCCACCAGCATTGGAATAGGTGGGGGAAACTCACATTAGAGGTTCCTCTCATCAAAGCCCCCTCCCTTTGCTGTCCTTCATGTTCTTATTGATTTGTGAAGTTCTATTTATTTTGGGTTGCCAGCATCAGCCAACCAGCATCCAGGGTACCTCACAGGGCAACCATGGCCCATTTCTGATCTTGCCTTCAGCCCCTCCCCTTTCTAGCCCCACCCCCCAAACCAGAACTCCAACCTGGGTTAGGTAGCTTGTGAACATTATAGATAACCCATATGGTGGCAAAAAACCTGGATGGATGAAGTAATGCAACTCCTCCCTGAGGGACAGGAGGCCTCCAGCAGCCTCTTCCCCAGGGCTCCCCCAGACCCACCTCAAGGACCCTGATTCCTGTGACAGCCCACTGCTATATCTGGCTGAGCTGCACCTGAGCCTGCGTCCCGCTTGCTACTTCTTCCTTGGAGTAGCTGTTACTTCCTGGTTGCTAGGCAGTGATGTCAAGGCTGAGTAATGAGGTCACAAGGAAGGGAGGACCTTGTGGAACTGGCAGGTGTGAAGCAAAAGCCCCTTGGTCTCCTGGCTCTTGCAGGTGTGTTGCTGGCAGAAGTTGCTGGATCATGTGGAAGAGACTGGAAAACAGTGCTTAGGAGGGCATCTTGAAGGCATCTCTTGATCTTCAGATAGGTTGGGACATCAATGCCATCCTCCCTCCACCACTCCTTTTGGTAGGAAGGGCTACCGTGAATATTTGGGGAGAAAGACACAACAGCTTCATCTACCCAAGAGGGAAAACCAGACATTTGAGGGAGAAAGGAATCAACTGCTTTGATTATGGTCAGACAGGATCACAGTAGAGGTTGGTGATGGTGCTCGCTCAGAGTCCATAGCATCTCCTGTGGTGGCTGTGACCCCATTATGCCCTCTTCTGCCAATGCTCCCAACGTGGCACAAAGGCCCATACAGTTTGACTGGATTAAACCAAGGGAGCGGGCTTTGTACAGCACTAGGAACCCTTCAACTTGTGGTGAGGCCCATCCTGTGGTTGTTGGTTGAGCCATGGACAAAAAGTCTCCTGGTGGCTCCTCTTCCCTAGAAAGCCCAGGAAGCTTGCAAGGCATAGCTGAGCCAAGCTAGTGTGGGAAGTCAGCCCCCTCCCCAGAGAAAGAAATATTCTTGGAAATATTTAAAAGGCAGAATGTATTTCCCTAAAGGATTTTAAAAGCAGAAACCAACCCCGCCCCTAAGTCTCTCTGTCACAAACAGAAACCAAATTTGCAGAATTGCAGATGTGATAATCTTATCAGAAAGACTGGAGTCAGGAAACTGGGATTAGGAAGAAATATCCCTAGAATTAACAATCCCTCACACCAAAAATCTAAGAGTCATCATCCACAGCCCCAGGGAAGCAGGATTGACCTTTGGGACATAATAGGATTAACCCACCACCATCAGAATACCAGAAAGGCATACTCAAACTCAGGTCAAAGTTCATGTCACAGGAACAGCTCCAAACAAAAGGCTCAAGAAGGTATAAAAACCCACTCCCTACATGTGCTCACTCTCTTTTCTTCCAGAGCCATCTTCCTGTCTGGCTCTCCTCTTCAATAAACTGCAATCTTCTTTCTAAAGCAGTCGCCATGTTGTTTATTCCCGGCTTGGACTGAACCATGATGAAGACTTTTCCCTCAACACTAGGTTAGTGCTTGGGCTGGGTTAGCCTAGCCAAGACCCTCACCTGATGTGACCCTCATTTGACCCATCAGAAGAGCCATCAGAAGATGCATCAAACCACAAGACGTCACCTGGTATGACCCTCACCTGACGTGACCTCCCCATCACAAGACCTACTGACCACCCGAACCCCTTATAAGCAGAAGAACACTGACACTGACATCCCCTAAACTCTGCTGAAGATGTTACCTATCCTGGCATACAAAACATTCAGAAACCAGCCCACAAGTTTGGAGAATGAACCTCCACCCTCATCCTCCACCCGAGCTACAGATATTTGCCACTGTCGCAAACTAGCCAGCCTCGCCAGAGTCCATAGAAGTGGGGAGAAGTTGTGGTGTGCAGCCCCTCAGGGCTACAAGCTTGGGGCACTTGGCCTTGGCTTCCTGCTGACTTCAAGAACGGAAGCTGTGAGAAGCTGGTCTGCTTTCAACACCGTCCTGATTTCAAATAAAACCTTCAGGATGTTTACAAGGAAAGACGTGATTTTCCTCCCCGTCTCAACTGGGCCTCTGTGGTGGGTGACTTTCTCCATCAGGCGCCCGTGGGCTCCCCGCAGGTGCTTTATGATCTTGTGGCTGCGTCCCAAGCAGCTGTGAGCACTGCGCAATTTAAGAGTTTGCCTTAAGAGCCCAACAGCTCACAAAGTGCATTCCAGCTTTGATTTGTGGTTGGGAGTAAATCCACAGCTGCTTCCTAGCCTGGGTGGTAATCAAAGGTGCCATCAGTGATTTCTGGATTTGTTCCACTTCCACTTTGCAGCAAGAAGATGGAGAGCCAGGTAGAAGAAAGAAGGAAGATGACTGGAGGTAGCGGTGTTTCTCAACCTTGTCAACTTGAAGATGGGTGGACTTCAACTCCCAGAATCCCCCAGCCAGCATGCCAAAATTGAAAAACACTGAATTATAGGCTTTAAAATGTGAAATATGGAAACTTATAGGACAACTTATAGGACATTACCCTGCCAACAAAAGTACGTATAGTCAAGGCCATGGTTTTCCCAGTTGCAATGTATGGCTGTGAAAGTTGGACCATAAGAAAGGCTGAGCACCAATGAATTGAGGCCTTTGAACTCGGGTGCTGGAGAAGGCTCCTGCGAGTCCCTTGGACTGCAAGGCGATCAAACCGGTCAGTCCTAGAGGAAATCAACCCCGACTGCCCTTTAGAAGGCCAGATCCTGAAGCTGAAACTCAAGTACTTTGGCCACCTAATGAGAAGGAAGGACTCACTGGAGAAGAGCCTAATGCTGGGAAAAATGGAGGGCAATAGAAGAAGGGGAATGACAGAGAATGAGGTGGCTGGATGGAGTCACTGAAGCAGGAGGCGTGAGCTTAAGTGGACTCCAGAAGATGGTAGAGGACAGGAAGGCCTGGAGGAACGTTGTCCATGCGGTCGCGATGGGTCAGACACGACTTCGCAACTAAGAACAACAACATAGATGTTGTTAATGTTTATATGTCTATTGATGGCTAGTTTGTCATAGTGCCAGGCTTCTAGAAATTTAAACTGACAGCAAACAGCACTCCTTATTAGCACTGATGATGTTACCTAGTTGGGTAATGAAAACGTCTGCAAGAAAACCACCAAGCTCAGAGAGCACCAGGGACCCCTCGTTTCAACCCCGAGCTACAAATATTCTCCTTCATTGGTAGCCCTCTCTGTTCACCTTCCCAAAGGAGGCTCCAGGAGGACCAGCTGAAAACCAGTGGCCATGAAGTCTCCTCCCTTGTGAACCTGTTCCACAACCTCCATATCCTTTGATTCCACTTCAAATCCTCAAATTGTTCACTCGCCCATGACTTTAGTGGCCTCCTGCCAGGTGGTTTCCTCAGATACACTCCCAGGTTCCTGATTTCAGAGGAGAAAATAAACAGGTCAGTCGTGGCATGCAGAGAAGATGACGTTTCCCCATAAAGTCTGGGGTGGAGAAGCAGGTTAAATTGGGACGTAGAATCTTAAGAGTTAAACCTTAAGACGCAGGGCTTTTCAACCTTTTCACCCATTGTACCACTTTTAGGATATGGCAACATCCGAGTACCACCAGTCGCCTAGCAAGGTGTCAAAAACTTAATGACCAAAAAAAAAAAGGAAAAAAGTGATAAAATACAGGTAGTTCTCGACTTACAACAGTTCGCTTAGTGACTGTTCGAAGTTACAATGGCACTGAAAAAAGGGCCCCCCAAGCCACAGCCGAACAAGACACCTGCCTGCCCACCCGGCGGCGCTCTTCCTCCTGTCCGAGGTTTTCATTGTTGTGAGCATTTCTGTTGAGGATTGGCAGCGGGGGTGGGGTGGGGGGGGTGTTTGGTTTTTATTCCCCCCGTCTGCTGGGTGATTGCAGCAGGTTTTGGTCACTTCACATGACCCTGGGACACTGTGACCGTCATAAATATGAATCAGTTGCCAAGCATCTGAATGTAAATCACAAGATCCTGGAGATGCTGCAACATTCCAACTGATCAGCGCTTCTTCTGGGTTCAACAGAAGCACCAGGATCAGCGCCGAGCTCCAGCTGGAGCCTGGCGCTGATCCTGGTGCTTCCATTGAGCCCTGACAGCCCCGAAGAAGCGCCGATCAGCTAGAAAGCGGCACTGATCCTGGCGCTTCCACTGAGCCCTGACAGCCCTGCAGCTCCAGCCATCTCTCGCTCAGGCTTGTGCGGTGCTGCCACCGGTTCAGCTCATTCCCCTCCCCCACTACCACTTTTCTAGGATGGCCGCATACCACCTGCCAGGTGCCAATGTACCACAAGTGGTACCCGTACCACTGGTTGAAAAGCCCTGCTTAAGAGGAAGCGAGGAAGGAGACCAGCAAGCTCAACCTGCTACTTGTCCAAGACCTTTGACTGAATCCCCCTCAACAGTCTGGTCTCCTTTCTTGCTTGAATGCCTCCAGAGAAGAAAAGAGGAGGAGGAAGTCCTCAACTTACGACCACAATTTGAGCCCAGAATCTATGTTGCTAAGCGAGATATTTGTTAAGTGAATTTTTCCCCATTTTACAACCTTTCTTGCCACAGTGAATCACTGCAGTTGTTAACTTAGTAACCCGGTTGTTAGGTTAATCTCACTTCCCCATTGACTTTGCTTGCGTGAATTTTGCAAAAAGTGGTCACATGATCCTGGGATACTGCAACCGTCCTAATGCCAACTGTCTGAATTTTGATCACTTGACCATGGGGATGCAGCAATGGTCATACATGTGGAAAATGGTCATAGCTCATTTTTTTCAGTGCTGTTGAACTTTGAACGGTCACTAAATGAACAATTGTAAGTTGAGGACTACCTGTATTACCTACGTTCTTGAGTTACTAATAATGTAATTAAGTCTAATAAATGATAAATGATGAGCCCACCACGTCTTTGGGTCATTGGCTCACCCTCAAACTATTCATATCTGTAAACAGTGGCATTACTGCTTCAGACAGGAAGGCGGTGCAGAGAGTGGTGAGGACAGCAGAAAAGACTATGGGGAGTTCCTTCTATCCAGGATGTGGCATGTAAGCGATGCTTGAGCAGGGTCCGCAGGATCGTCTGGGATTCCTCACATCCTCCCCAGGACCAGTTGTCCTTGTTACCTTCTGGGAGGAGGCTTTGCGGTATTCGAAGCAGAACAACTGGATTCTACAATAGCTTCGTTCCATATAGTGTCAACCTTGTGAACTCTCAGGAATCTGTTTTGCGCTATGTATTCAAAATGGACAATGATTAATATTCGTATATGTATATGTGTATGTGCACCCTGCCAACAAAAATACGTATCGTCAAGGCCATGGTTTTCCCAGTTGCAATGTATGGCTGTGAAAGTTGGACCATAAGAAAGGCTGAGCGCCAAAGAATGGAGGCCTTTGAACTCGGGTGCTGGAGAAGGCTCCTGCGAGTCCCCTGGACTGCAAGGCGATCAAACCGGTCAGTCCTAGAGGAGATCAACCCTGACTGCTCTTTAGAAGGCCAGATCCTGAAGTTGAAACTCAAGTCCTTTGGCCACCTAATGAGAAGGAAGGACTCACTGGAGAAGAGCCTAATGCTGGGAAAGATGGAGGGCAAGAGAAGAAGGGGACGACAGAGAATGAGGTGGCTGGATGGAGTCCCTGAAGCAGTAGGCGTGAGCTTCAATGGACTCCAGAAGATGGTAGAGGACAGGAAGGCCTGAAGGAACGTTGTCCATGGGGTCACGATGGGTTGGACACGACCGCAACTAACAACAACGTGTATGTGTATGTATACGTATATTCAGTGCTTTTTTTCTAAAAAGAAAAGAGGTGCCGGAACTCACGCATGTCATACAACCTGCCTTGCCTACCCTACAAGGTTCCATCTAAAAAAGGTGCCGGAACTCCGTTCTGGGCATTCTATGGCAAAAAAAGCCCTGTGTATATTTTGAGAGCGGACATCAGAATTTCATTTTTTAATATGTGCCGTTTTTTAATCACCTCACCTTACCTCATATCTTATATCTTATATCTTATCATCACCACTGATAAGGCCCTTTTTCAAAATTATTTCTTAAGAAAGAATAGAGGCTGTTCCTCATGGCACCCACTTGACACCTCTCTCCAGTTGATGATTAACCATCCTTGAGTGTTCTTTAATTACCACCTTCATGCTAGCTAGGCAACCACTTAATTGCCTGAACATCTGGCTCACACGTAACCAGCTTGGAAGTCAACATGTTATGGGAGGGTTGGTCATATGTTTACCTGAAACGAAGAAGTATTTGGGGTATTTCCTTAATCAATTGAGGAAGGTAACTATCAAACCATAGTACAAGACAAGGCTTGTTCCTGCTCAATCCATGCTCTTTTCTATGATTCATGGATACCAGCTTGTTTCAAGTAGGTTTCTGTACGATCTGCACAGGTAGTCCATAGCTTACAACCACTGTTGAGCCCAAAATTTCTGTTGCTAAACGAGACAGTTGTTAAATGACTTTTGCCCCATTTTACGACCTTCCTTGCCACAGTTGTTAAGCGAATCACTGCAATTGTTAAGTTGGTGGATCTGGCTTTTTCACTGACTTTGCTTGTCAGAAGATCGCAAAAGGGGACCAAGTGATCCTGGGACACTGCGACCGTCATAAATACGAGCCAGTTGCCAAGGGTCCACATTTTGGTCACATGAGCATATGGATGTTGTAAAGGTCGTAAGTGTGAAAAATGATCATAAGTCAGTTCTTTTTTCAGGGCTGTTGTTACTTTAAACGGTCACTCAATGAAATGTTGTACGTTGAGGACTATCTGTATTATCTATACCAGGGGTAGGCAACCTTGGCTCTTTTATGACTCGTGGACTTCAACTCCCAGAATTCCTGAGCCAGCCATGGTTGCCTACCCCTGATCAATACCTATACTAGAATAAGTGGCAGCCATTTCTCACAGGGTCAAATCAACCTGATGCCAGGTCTGGCTGTTACTGAAACGAAGACTGTTATTTCCACTCTCCTTCCTTGTTCTTCTCCACTTCCTTTTCTCTCTTCCATCTCATTGCACCAGGCTCGCTAATCCAGGAATCTGCTCTTCAACCTGATGCGTGGTACCATCGTTTCACAGTGGCTGCTTCCGTGACCCATTCATTTGGATAACCCCAGCAAACATGCCTTGGGTGCCCTTGGCCATAGTTAGCAGAGGAAAATTATGAGGAAATCATAGTTTTGGACAGAGCAGACTGCTGGTTTGAAAGAGTGATCCAAGAGGCCATCTGTCTCAAAATTGAACAGCCCTCTCTCAACAGAGGGTGAAGGATACGGCATCATCTATCTCTAGTCTACAACACAATCCTTTCAGCAGTTCCCAGAAGGCTCCACACCCATTTGCACCACTCAGGTGACCCTGAGGACACAGTTAAACCTCCAAGTGGAGGTTTAACTCTCTAAACTCTCTAACTCTCTAACTCTCTAAACTCTCTAACTCTCTAAAAGAAGGCAAATGACCAGCTGTCTGCAAGGAGTATAAATCCTTCCATCCCCCCCCATCCAGTCAGAGCTGAAGAAGCTTCTTGGATGAGAAGCGAAACATTTTCAAAGAAAAACAAGAAAGTCCAGTTGCCTCGTGAGAAAGCACCTTTGGGATATGAGGAAAGTCAAAGTCCAAGGATCACAAATTTCAGAAGTGACACCATGCAATTAATGGTTAAGGCATCAGTCCTGAAAATGGGAGACCGTGAGTTCTAGTTCCTCTTTAAGCATGAAAGCCGGCTGGGCCAATCACCAGGAGACGGTGAGTTCTAATCCCACCTTGGGCATGAAAGCTGGCTGGGTAATTTTGGACCAATCACCAGGAGATGGTGAGTTTTAGTCCCACCTTGGACATGAAAACTAGCTGGGTCATCTTGGGCCAATTACCAGGAGACAGTGAATTCTAGTGCCACCTTAGCCATGAAAGCTGCCTGGGGAAGTTTTGGCCAGTCCTTCTCTCTCAGCCTAGACAACTTCACAGAGTTGTTGCTGTGGGGGATATTAGGAGGAGGAAGGAGTATTATGTTCGCCATCTTGAATGGTTTACAAAAATAATAAATGCAGGATACACATAAATAAATTATATTGAGAGGCATAGGGTGTGGCCAGCAGCAAGCAGAGATGCCAAGGCCTGGGGACACTTGCCTTTGATCTCGTCTTTTCTGTAAGAAGCTCAGAGCTGCTTCAAGGTGCCCACTTTTAGCCTGCCCATCCTGGGGGGAAGGTGAGGTTGAGAGAGGTGGGCTGAGCAGCATCTGGGGCCCAACTGAGCATCTGAACATGATGGCGCCCATGGTGATGTCATCCCACAAATACCCCAGGATGTGCCCTGATGCGGCTGTTGTGCAGCAGTGGCCACCATCATGGAGGTTTTGCCATTTGCCCCCTTGCCCACCTGCTGATGTCCATGATTGGCTGACCTTTAAACCCCCTCCCCCAGCCACTGCATTCACATCTGCTTAGCCATCTTCCTGGAGTTGCCATTTTTTTTTCTAGATCTGCACAATGCAGTGCATGATAAATGAACCAAGCAAGCTGGGTCACATAATATTATAAATCGCACACACACACACACAAACACACACAAACACAGACACACACACATATAGAAAGTTAAAATTAATTCTGATTACTGTGTTCTGCAATTACAATTACTAGGCTTTTATTGACCGGTTTGCATGTGATGAAGACACAACAGTAACATTTGCTCGAGGGAGCCTCGCTTAATCACAATAGCCAATCTTACTGATTTAAGAAGGAAAGACAATTTTCCGCATCAAGGGACACTCCTGTTTTGGGATTCCATACCGTACAAGCAGTGGTGGATGCCACAAGCAGTGGTGGATGCCACTTCCGGAAGTCCATTCTGGGCCTGGGCAACAAAAAATTAGCTACCGGTTTTGCCGAAATGGTGCGAACCGGCTGAATCCCACCACTGTGTACAAGGCTTATACAAAAAGAGGAGAAAGTCAAAGAGCAGGAGGCAGACCCAGAAGAAGATGGAGAGAGAATATCAAAGTCACACTACAACAACATCAAATCATAATGTTTGAGGTCATCAGAAGAGCAAGAACCAGGAGGAAGAGGAGAAGGAGAGGAGAAGGAGAAGGAGGAGGAGGAGGAGGAGGAGGAGGAGAAGAAGAAGAAGAAGAAGAAGAAGAAGAAGAAGAAGAAGAAGAAGAAGAAGAAGAAGAAGAAGAAGAAGAAGAAGAAGAAGAAGAAGAAGAAGAAGAAGAAGAGGAGGAGGAGGAGGAGGAGGAGGAGGAGGAGGAGGAGGAGGAGGGGGAGGAGGAGTGGTGGTGAAGGTGGTGGAGGTGGTGATGGAGGTGGTGGTGGAGGAGGAGGAGGAGGAGACAGCTCCAGCCCTAACCTGTACAGAAGATATAACATAGAAATATCAGGTTGGAAAGGAGATCTTCTAGTCCAACCCTATACCATTCCGGGCAAATGGCTGTCCAG
This sequence comes from Protobothrops mucrosquamatus, assembly GCF_001527695.2. Classification (NCBI taxonomy): domain Eukaryota; kingdom Metazoa; phylum Chordata; class Lepidosauria; order Squamata; family Viperidae; genus Protobothrops; species Protobothrops mucrosquamatus. Next base: position 147,983 of record NW_015386130.1, read on the forward strand.
TCTCTTCTTGAAACCTCTAGTGATGGAGCCCTGCATGAGAAGGACTCCAATGATGGCCTGCACCAAGTAAACACTTATTGTGTTTATTTTTTATTTGAGAAAGTGGAGGGTCTGAAGGGCCATCTCTCTACTCTAGACTTATCAGGAAAGTCAAGGAGATTCTGGATGAGGCAGAATAAGACCTTTGAAATGACCACCATAAGTAAGAAACTACCCTGGACTAACCCATGACTGGAGGACCAAGAGAACAAGATATGATGCCTCTCACTGGGCTTCATAATACATTTTTCTCCTTCCCATGGAAGACAAGTCATATTTTTGGAGAAGTTTTGGGGTTTTTTCCCAGGTGGAAGACAAAGCTAGACTTACAAGAAGGGGAGGAGCTAACGGTTGCTTTCCTAAAGAGGAAGAAGTTTCTGGCAGCAAGGGGTGACTCGTCATTGAGAGGAACAGAACTGATAGGACCTTGACTCAGCAGCTCCTAATGGAAAGTTTCTGGGTGGTGCCAGTAGACTGTCCATTAAGCATGAGCCAGCAGGGTGCTGCAGCTGCCAAAAGGGCTAATGCAATCTTGGGCTACCTCAACAGATGGATAGTATTAAGATAAGGAAAGTGATAATATTGTTCTACTATAATATACTGTACACTGGTCAAACTGCATGTAGAATCCTGTGTCTGGTTCTGGCCACCATATAGAAGGATGCTGAGTCACTGGGAAAAGATGCAGAGAAGAGTCATGAAGATAGTGAAGGGCTTGGAGGCTGAAAATGGTTTAAAGAACAGTGTGTGCTCGGCCTAAAGAAGACAAAGCTAAGGGGAGACATGATGTTGTTGTTCTTGTTAGTTGCGAAGTCGTGTCCGACCCATCGCGACCCCGTGGACAACGTTCCTCTGGGCCTTCCTGTCCTCTACCATCTTCTGGAGTCCATTTAAGCTCACGCCTACTGCTTCAGTGACTCCATCCAGCCACCTCATTCTCTGTCGTCCCCTTCTTCTCTTGCCCTCAATCTTTCCCAGCATTAGGCTCTTCTCCAGTGAGTCCTTCCTTCTCATTAGGTGGCCAAAGTACTTGAGTTTCAACTTCAGGATCTGGCCTTGTAAAGAGCAGTCAGGGTTGATCTCCTCTAGGACTGACCGGTTTGATCGCCTTGTAGTCCAGGGGACATGATAGCAGTCTTCTTATTCTTGAAGAGCTGCCCCCAGGCAAGAAGAGATAGATTTATTCTCACTAGTGCCTGAAGACAGGATAAGATCCAAAGCAGGGATATCCAACCTTAGCAACTTTAAGACTTATGGACTTCAATGCCCAGAATTCCCCAGTTGCCAAGGTTGGACATCCCTGAATTAGAGGGTGAAAGTCCCAAAGGTGCTTTTTCAAGAGGCAACGGGACTTTCTTTGTTTTTGAAGAACTGAAGAAACTTCTTGGATAGGAAGAGAAACATCTTCAAGGAAAATCAAAGTCCACTTGCCTTTTCAAAAAGCACCTTTGGGACAACCATGACCTGGATGACTGAGAATCTCCATAGACATCGAGGGTGAAAGTCTTACAGAGGGAGACACAAATTCAAAGTAAGGGGGGGGATTTCCTGACTTGAGGTCTATTAAACTGTGGACCAGCTGTTTCCTGGAGTTATGGAAGGTTCCATCACTGGAGGATTTGAAACAAACTTTGGGTAGGTCTTAATCTGAAGATGTTTGCTCTGGCCTGGAAGACCGCCAAGATTCCTCCCAACTGTATGGAATCTATGTGGCCAGAGGAATTCCATATGTGCACCATAGGTGAATCAAACTTCTCTGGTGCTCCTGGTCAGAGAAGGCTATTGCCTGCCCAGAAGCTTTTCCAACGATTTGATCTACTGTCCCTCAAAGGGGTATGATGCCAACGGATGCTGCACCTCGCTTTTAGAAGCAGCGAGACCCACAATGTTCCGCAAAGCAGCTGGGGAGAGATTTTCGGATGGACCCCGGTCCAACCGAGTCCCTTTGAAGTTTTGTTTGGCCCTAATGGCCAATGAGAATTTAATCCTGAATCTCTCCAAATCTAAATCCAACCCTCTAACCGCCACCCCATCTGATGCGTAGGTGCAGCCCTAAACATTGCAACAGATGTCCCGAAGTTCAAAGCTCTGACATGAGATTTCCAGGAAAGGCTCCTTCGTTGGAATAACCCTAAGCCATCTTCTGGAAGACCACCCACCCCTATCGCTTAATTCCATTTCCATAAGAGGAGGTAGAAAGACAGCCAAGCCTGGCGCAAGACCCATTTCATTGGCCAAGTGGTTCTCGGATTCGGAACGCGTATCTGGATATCTATTAAGCAAATCTAAACCTCCACTTCCTAGTTTACTTTTGAAACGCTTGCGTTCACCATGATGTCCATTTCGCTGGAATGTGCACCACCATGATGGCGAAGCTGGAGGAGATAAGGTGGCCCAGCGTGCCAGGGAGTATAAGCTGTCTCCATGTGGGTGGCCCAACCTCTGCAGGGCCTGGTGGCTTTATCGAAGAGATAAGGTGGAAAACTTTTGTGGGCGACCTGCAGAACGGAGAAAAGAAACTCAGGAGGGGCCAGCTGGAGAGCAGACAGGGAAATCATTTTCTTTTACAGATTGAAATAATCTTACAGACGTAAATCATGCACACCTGTACTTTAGGCAGTCCAAAATGTGACAATTTTTTTACACTTTTTGTAAAAGAAAGAAAGAAAGAGAGACAGAAATTTGTAATAATTAATCTGGACCACATTAATTTCCCAGCCAACACCCACCCCTTGTCTCTCAAATAGATGGTGCAATCTAGGTTGGACCTTAACCTTGGCAACTTTAAGATAACACTTAGCAATAGCATTTAGACTTATATACCACTTCGCAGTGCTTTACAGCACTTTTTGAGAGGTTTACAGAGTCGGCTTACTTGCCCCCAGCTGTCAGGGTCCTTATTTTAGTGACCTTGGAAGGATGGAAGGCTGAGTCAACTTTGAGTCCTGTTGGGATCGAACTCCAGACCGTGGGCAGAGTTTGCCTGCAATGCTGCACTTTAACCACTGCGCCACCAGTGAAGATATGTGGATTTTGACTCCCAACATTCCCTAGCCAGCCATGGCAATCCCAGCTTCTGGTATTTCTCCAGCTGTTATGGGGACTGTACCCTGGCCTTGGGGTTGTTTTAAGACTCCAACAAACTCAGGGCAGAATCTCCACTGAAACTCATACACTTGTGTTACATATTGTCCAACATCGTGAGATGGTCCTCTCCTCCAGCTTTGCAGGTTGAAATCCAGGGTACCAAGGGGAGAAAACTCTAAATACCCAAGTAAGTCTTGGATTGAGATTGAATTTATTTCCTCTTGCTGCCTTGAATGGACCATTTATACTGAGACCTATCTGTGGGAGGGAGGTCCCTTGCTTGGGACCTGGCCTGATTCCCAGTTGCCAAGGTCCAAGCTGGCTTCATAGAACAAAGAATAATAGAAAGGACTAGAAGACCTTGGAGCTCTTCTAGTCCAGTCCCTGGTCAAACAGGAGACCCTATAAGATCCCAGATAAATGGCTGTCTGGTCGCTTGTTAAAAACTTCCACTGATGGAGCAAGCACAACTCCTGAAGGTAAGCCATTCCATTGATTAACAGAATTATATAATAATAAAGTTGGAAGGGACCTTGTAGGTCTTCTAGCCCAACCCCCTGCTCAAACAGATGACCTTACCCCATTCCTGACAAACACACATCCAGTCTCTTCTTGAAAATCTCCAGTAATGGAGCACCCACAACTTCTGGAGGCAAGTCGTTCCTCTGATTAATTGTTCTTGACTAATTTCTCCTTAGTGCTAGGCTGAATCTTGCTTTAATGGTCTTCCATCCATTACTTCTTGTCCTGTCCTCAGGTACTTTGAAGAGCAAGTCAATCTGCCAACTTCCCAAGTACCGGAAGACAGTTATCACATCTACCCCAATCCTTCTCTTCGTTAGATTAGACCGGGGGGGGGGGTCTTCAAACTTGGCCCTTTTATGACTTGTGGACTTCAACTCCCAGAATTCCTCAGCTAGGCACGCTGGCTGAGTAATTCTGGGAGTTGAAGTCCACAAGTCATAAAAGGGCCAAGTTTGAAGACCCCTGGATTAGACATTCCCAGTTCCCTCAATGGTTCGTTGCATGGTTTAGCCTCCAGACCTCTAATCATCTTTGTTGATCTTCTCTGCTCCCCCGTGCTAGAAACCAAGACAGGAAGACAACGGTTCCCCTCTCTCTTTTTCCAGGGGCTGAAAGAGCAGAAGCTGGTGGTTCGCGAGAACACTTGACCCCTGCCACTAACGACAGAAGCTGGCTTGAAACAAACAAGCCAGCTTCCCAGCCGCTTCCCAAGACACACGGATGGTTTCAGGGAAGCTCTCCAAGCATCTGTCAGGCAAGCTGCTCAAGGCTGATTCCTAATTCCCGCTCGCGAGGAAAGCAGAACCGTTGTCGGGTCTGGAAAGTCCCTTTCCTTGGCATCACCACTTCTCATTTTCACAGTTTCTCTCTCCAGCCAACCCAGCCCCCCCTCTTTCCCCCCAGTTAATTTCCCAGTCCTGGGGGAAGATTGATTGGGAGGAGAAGCTGGGAGCAGGGAGGGAGGCTCCACTTTCTGTTCTGCTGGCTGCTGATTTAGCAATCAGGCTGGGAAAGTGAAATGAAAGAGCCGGTCTCAACCTGGGAGGACCACTCGGATTCTTCCTTCCGTAAATGGCTGTCAAGCTCTCGCCATAAACAGAAGTCCATGCAGTGATTTACAGCCTGCAAAAAAAAGGCCTGTTAGTGGCAGAGGGCAATTGGAGTCAGGATCCGTTGCTCGGTGCTGCCAAGGCATGTAGGGGAGTTGTTGGCATGGGCCCAGGCACTTGGGTGTGGGGGGGGGGCAGAGCACTTTCCCTACAAATTAGGATTTTGGGGAGGGGCAGAGACATGATGTGGGGTTTGATGCAACATCTCAGCCGCCCTCTCCCCGGTGGCGTCCCAAGGAAACTGGCAGAATCAGACATTTGGATTCTGGAAGGACACGAGGTCGCGAGATGCCCACCAATCTGGAGATAGCTCCTGGCTCTGAGGGAGAGGGGGGAGGGGTTCAAGAAGCTTGGCGTTGGACCCTCGGCCTGTATCAGTTCCAGGGTAGCTCTAGACTCCCACAATTCCACACCACCAGCTGCCTTCAGCAAGTGGAGATCATTGATGTCCAGCCCAATTATGGGAGAAGCCATTTTTCTTTTTTGCAGTGTGAAGGACAGGGGTGGGGTGGGGGACTTGCCAGGGCTCTCCTTCCCCTCTGCATGAACCAGCCAGGGGGAAAGGTGAAGGTCCCCTTTCCTTTCCTTTCCTTTCCTTTCCTTCCCTTCCCTTCCCTTCCCTTTCCTTTCCTTTCCTTTCCTTCCCTTCCCTTCCCTTCTCTTCTCCTTTCCTTCTTTCCTTTCCTTCCCTTCTCCTTTCCTTCCCTTCCCTTCTCCTTTCCTTCTTTCCTTTCCTTTCCTTTCCTTTCCTTCCCTTCTCCTTCTCTTCCCTTCCCTTCTCCTTTCCTTTCCTTTCCTTTCCTTTCCTTTCCTTTCCTTTCCTTTCCTTTCCTTCTTTCCTTTCCTTTCCTTTCCTTTCCTTTCCTTTCCTTTCCTTCCCTTCCCTTCCCTTCCCTTCCCTTCCCTTCCTTTCTCTTCCCTTCCCTTTCCTTTCCTTCCCTTTCCTTTCCTTTCCTTTCCTTTCCCTTCCCTTCCCTTCCCTTCCCTTCCCTTCCCTTTCCTTTCCACCTGAGTGGATGAGTGAGGGGAAGGATGGCTTCATGCTTGGCCAGAGTGAGCTCTGGAATCACCTTCTCCTGAGGCAAAGACCCATCCAGCCTGAAGCTCAGGCCAGCTGTGCCTGAAAAGCACCCGACTGGGTGGACTTACTCGAAAACAAAGAATCCTTGTTTCTCTTCTCCTGGGAGGGTGTCCTCCTTGCTCTGCTGAAGGTTGATTTCGAGGCTGCTTTGGAAAGCCATGAGATTCCGTCCAAGTGGACCAGGTCAACGTGGCCACCACTGTTTCCTCCACATCCTTAAAGGCAGCCACTTGGATCTCATGTAGGAAATCCATTTTCATCCCCATCGGAGTTAGGAGGAGGGACCTAAGCATCCTTTCTCCCCAACACCACCCAGCCCTGGCAATGCGTCTACCTCAAAGCACGTGAGGATGTTGCTCAGGAGCATGGAAGAGTCCTACCTACACTTGACCAGCTGGATAACTTTTCTTTGCAAGAAGATAAAGAGTCCAGGCTGGTAGCAATGAACTTGTGCGAATCATTGAAACAAATTTGTATCTATGGAACCCATTAGCTTGTGAAATTATGACAGAATATCTTTCAAGATTTAGTAAGCCCGGAAACAACTATTTGGCAGATCATCCTAGAAAAAAAAAACTATTTTGGTAAGAGTCGACAATGACTTGATGGCACACAGTTGCTCAATCAACACGGAGACACGGTTCTCTGGAGAAGTTGATAATGCTGGGAAAGGTGGAAGGAAAGAAAAAAAGATGACCAACTGAAGGTAGATGGGTCTTGGGCAGAGAGTTGGATAAGAAGATCCCCAAGTCCACTTCTAGCTCTTGGATTCTACGGCTCTATGACTCAGTCATAGTGGTGATAGCTCACTATAGGAAGACCTGAAGGACCAATTTGGGGGCTGATCATCCTTTAAAAAAAATCTATGCTATTAAGAGTCAACAATGACTTGATGGCATAGAGTCAATCAATCAACATGAAGACCCAGCTCTCTGGAGATGTGGATAATGCTGGAAAAGGTAGAAGGAAAGAGAAGAAGAGGAGGACCAGCAGACAGGGGGATGGGTCTTTGGCAGGGGGCTGGATGAAGATCTTCAAGGTCCCTTCCACCCCTAGGATTCTATGACTCAGTTGTAGTGGTGTTGGGCCCACTATTGGAAGACCTGAAGGACCAAGTTGGAGACAGGTCATCCTGGAAGAAGGAAAGAGGAGAACAGATGAATGGAGTCAGCACTGTGGGAAGAACTGAGGTGGACAGTTTTTACTTTTTTGTTTTCCCAAAGGGGAAAAAAGCGACCTCTTTCCTTTGTGGCTAGTTATGAAGGATGGCACACTCACAAGCTGAGTTTAAACTTTTTTTTAACTTTGCTGCCAACAAATCACAGATGAAGAGAGAGCATTACAATCGGATGAGCTCTTGTGTGTATTTGCTTAATACCTAAGATTAGTCATTAAGTGTACACAAGTTCTGCATGATGGCACCTGCTAAAGCTGTAGTTTCCATGAAGGAAAAAAAAATCCCCTAAAACAAATACAAAGCTGTCAAAATTAAACCCAACTGAGATGGCTGTTTCCTGCAGAACCCCACCGCTTCGGTTCTTGATGGAAGAAATCTGCTCTCCACCCTCTTGCCCTGTTGGAAAGACCTACTTTGGATGTGGCAGAGTCCTGTAAGCATCTGCTGAGCCCAGAAAGACCCGCCTACTGAGATTTTGCTATACTACTGCCTGCTGTGACATCCAAGGATGGGGCATCTCAAGCCATGGGCACAAGAAGGCTCTTGAACCCATCTGCTGCCCCTATCCAGACCCAGCTTCAACCATAGTCTCTGAGGCTCAGCGACTCAGTTCAATTGTCCTATTGAGAAGCTTCTTTGATGAGTCTGAAAAGAGGTTTAAAGTTAAAAAGATTATCCTAAAACGCCCTACAAAACACAGGAAAAAGCAGGAAAACTCAGCCTCGTTCATGGATATGACAAGGCTTCTCCCTTTGACACCAGTCAATCTGAGTTGATCTAGAGTCAGAATAGCAGAATAGCAGAGTTGGAAGGGACCTTAGAGGTCTTCTAATCCAACTCTCTGCTCAGGCAGGAGATCCTATGCCATTCCAGACACGTGGTTGTCCAATCTCCAGTGTTGGAGCACCCACAACTTCTGGAGAAGTTGTTAATTGTTCTCACTATCAGGAAGTTTCTCCTTAGTTGTGGCTTAGTCAACCGAAGGACCCTTCTCTGCATCTATTCAGATGTTCAGATGGTTTCCAGAGGCTTTCTTGAGGATGTCCCAGGGGCTGCCTCTCTTTCTGGCACTTGGGGATGAGGGGGCTTCTCCTGCTTTGCATATTGCCTACAGATGGTGACCCCTCGGCCACTGAATCTGCACATCCTTCATGTTACGGGGATCTTCGCAGCTGGATGTCTTCCACCAGACATTTCATTATTAAATGATTTTAGAGACATATTTTATTGCTAGCATTACATCGTGTTGTGTTTTTAAACATTCTGGGAGCTCACTAGAGTGGGAAGCTGGGATAGATATTGGAGGAATAAATCAGCCAGAAGAAGCTACAGAAAGTGGAACAAACAAACTGAAGAATAACCTCTGGTTTTGGGGGGAAAAAATAGCAATAAAAGACACACGGGGACAGAAGTGAAACCTGGAACTCTTGACAAGGGAATTTTGGATGGCAAAATTAATGGTAAGAAAAAGGAACAGGGGACTTACCCCACGGAGGGAGACTCAGCAAAAGAGAAATCCAGCAAACGATCTTTTGTAGATAGATAGATAAATAGAAATAGAAATAGCACTTAGACTTATATACCGCTTAATAGTGCTTTGCAGCCCCCTCTAATCGGTTTACAGAGTCAGCCTATTGCTCCCCAACAACCTGGATCCTGAGAAGGATGGAAGGCTGAGTCAACCTTGAGCTCCATCAGGATCGAACTCCAGGTTCTGGGCAGAGTTTGCCTGCAATGCTGCATCCTGACCACTGCGTCACCAGAGCTCCAAAAATAATGTCTTACATCCCTGCAATCTCGTGATCAAAATTCAGCTGCTTGGCAACCTTGCGTCTTGGCGAGGTTCCCAAGAATCGTCCTAGAATCCTAGAATCATCTGACCGCTGACCTTCTCAGCTGGTTTCTGACTAGCAAAGTCAACGGGAGAGCCAGATTCAGCAGCAGTGACTCACTCAACAACCATGGCCAAAAAGCTCATAAAACCAGGCACGATTTATTTAAAAACTGCCTTGCTTAGCCACCTAAATGCTGGGTCTTCATTGTGGGTGGAAGTGGAGAACTACCTGTAGCTTTAGCGGTTGACCCAGAGAGGTAAGAAGACCACTTGGAAGCTGAAGAATTCAAACAATATAAGGAGGGTACCCATGCCAGCTGCAGCTGGCATACCTGGGAGAACCTTGTGACGGACTGGGCTGCAGGAAAAACCAAGCTGACATCTCTCCAGAAAGCTGAGATGGCACAAATGCACAGTCACTGAGCTTCCTGAGGAAGTCTCGGAGCAGCCATTTGCAATGACCTTTGGAGTTGCTGAAGACCTTGGGGTTGGTCCTTCTGAGGTCAAAGGCACCTGTCTATGAATCCTCCTGAGACTTGTGGCTCCTCACCTCTCAACTTCAACCTGACAGCCCTGAGACTCCTTTCACTCCCTTCAGTCTAGCCCAGGGGTAGGCAACTTTGGCTCTTTTATGACTCGTGGACTTCAACTCCCAGAATTCCTGAGCCAGCATGGCTCAGCTTGGAAACCTCTCCCTTTCCCCTCAGTGTGGCTGGCTCAGGAATTCTGGGAGTTGAAGTCCACGAGTCATAAAAGAGCCAAGGTTGCCTACATCTGGACTAGGCCTAGGCTGCTTTATGACTCGTGGACTTCAACTCCCAGAATTCCTGAGCCAGCCATGCTGAGGGGAAAGGGAGAGGTTTCCAAGCTGNTGGCTCAGGAATTCTGGGAGTTGAAGTCCACGAGTCATAAAAGAGCCAAGGTTGCCTACCCCTGGTCTAGTCCAATGTTACCCAATCTTGGCAACTTGAAGATGGGCGGACTTCAACTCTCTGAATTCCTGGCTGAGGAATTCTGGGAGTTGAAGTCCACCCATCTTCAAGTTGCCCAGGTTGGGAAGCACTAGTCTAGAGATAGAGAGAGGACAGTTCAGGCAGGAGACCCTAAAAGAGAGCAAATTTGGACACTACTCAGGTGGGCAAACCAACTATGCCACCGGATTTCTGGCTTGACTAGACCTGGGCATTTTATGGCTCCTGGGCCACATCTGGTCCTTTGGCTGTCCCTGTCTGGCCTGCATGAGGTCAACCAGAAATTAGAAATGAAATGTAAGTGTATGCCATGCACACAATACAACTTGCATTGCTTTATTTTGAAGGCAACTCCCCCCCCCCCAATTTTCATATGTGTGTACATGTCACAGCTCTATTGGTTTGGCCCTCCAGAACAATCTCAGTTTCTCACTTGGCCCCTTGGGAAATTAATTGCTTACCCTACAGTTGCAGGAATTGGGTATGTCTAGTCTAGTGAAAAGATGGACTGGGGGGGACATGGTGGCAGTTTGCTAAGTGAGTTTGTTGATGGAAATTTGTTAAGTGAGTTTTGCCCCATTTTACAACTTTTTTTTGCCACGTTTGTTAAGGGAATCATTGCAGTTGTTAAATTAGTAACCCTGTTGTGAAGTGAATCTGGATTCCCCCCCCCTTGACTTTGCTTGTCAGAAGGTGGCAAAAGGGGGATCACATGACTCTGGGACCCTGCAACCGTCATAAATGTGTCAGATGACTTGTGGATTTCAACTCCCAGAATTCCTGAGCCAGCCAGCTACCAGGAATCCAGTATTTGAGGGACTGCCACAAGGAAGAGGGGGTCAATTTATTTTCCAAAGCACAGAAGGCAAGACAAGAAACAACAGATCGAAACTAATCAAGGAGAGAAGCAACCTGGAATTAAGGAGAAACTTCCTAACAGAACAATTAACTAGTGCAGGAATAGGTAACCTTGGCTCTTTTATGACTCGCGGACTTCAACTCCCAGAATTCCTGAGCCAGCCATGGAATTCTGGGAGTTGAAGTCCACGAGTCATAAAAGAGCCAAGGTTGCCTACCCCTGACCATGGGGATGCTGCAACGGTCATAAGTGTGGGTCCTAAGTCGCTTTTTTCAGTGCCATTGTAACTTTGAGGATTCACTAGAAGAACTGTTGTAAGTCAAGGACTACCTGTATTCTGTTATTCTATCACTCTATTGGACAGCAAAGGTGACCAACAAGAAAGTCCTGGAGGGCATAACACCAAACAGGTCATTGGAAGACAAAATTCACAAAACTGCGTCTCACTTATTGTAGGCTGTGTCACGCGCGGGAATTCACTGGAGAAAGCAATTATGTTGGGAAGATTTTGTGGGAAAAGGAAACCAGGCTGTCAAAGAACATGGTGGCTGGACACCCTCAAAGCTGACCCCAGCCCGAGCAGAGAACAACTCAAAGAAGCAAAGCAAGATCGGAAGGATGGGGAGAGATCTGGCCCATAAAATCTCCAAGAGTCAGACACAACTGAATGGATCACCACCACCACCACCACCTCCTCCTCCTCCTCCTCCTCCTCCTCCTCCTCGTCATTATCATCATCATCATCATCTCCACCATTATCATCATCTTCATCATCTTCATCATCATCATCATCTCCACCACCACCACTGTAGCCTGAGGCTGCAGAGTGCTGAGCCGAGGATGGATGATTCCAAGCAGCCCGGCTGCTGGTTCTGGGGGCCGGTCTCCTTCCGAGCGCTGGGGCACAAGTCCTTCATTGCTTCGGTTCCAGCCCCCAAAGAGTGATTCCTCCCTTTTTGGCTGTGCCTGAATAGTGGGGGTCTCCAGGGCCCCCTCTCTCTCCTCCTGTCCTTCCTGGGATTTAATTAGTTGCATAATTATGATGTTTCCACCATCTGGCTTTCTCATTCCCTCGTTCATTTTTATCACGGACGGACCGCTTTTCATTGTGTTTTTATAGTTTATTTTATGAATTTATAATTAATTGCCACAAAGGCCAAAAACAGGGCTAATAAACACAATTGGAAGGTTGTTTGGATTATGAATTCCAGGCTCTGTTTGCTCTTCAAGCTAAATCAGCTCGATAAATGATCTCGGGCCTGGATGTGCGAGCTGAGGCGAATCCTGGCGAATTGTAACCCTGGCTGATTATTTTGCGGCTCAGAGAGGGGTCCAAACCCAGGGGTTTAAGTTATGCTTGGGGGTCTTGAGTGAATCCATAAAATGACCTGAAATCAGTTTTTTTTCCATGCTGAAGAAATGGCAGAAGCCCCCTACCCACCCACCCCCATCCTCAGATAGACCAATAAGATGAGGATAGAGGGAAAATGAGAAACACCCAGGTTGATATTTGGGAACATTCAAGCCTGAAGTAATTTGTATGGAAACAATAGCAGAGAAAACCCTTTTCTTTAAAAAAGAGGGACCTCCATTTGAAGACTTGGAGGAAAGATAGAGAGCTAAGCCCCTCACCAAATATTGGTACAGTAGCTAGTTGTGGAATTGTGGGGTTTTGAACCCAACAGAGCCAGAGGATACCATGTTGGAGAGCTTTTTTCCAGAATCAGGCACCAGAAAATATGACTCCAGACCTCCTGAAGGGTGGCAAGGCTTCCTTTTGGTGGAATGGTGGGCCTACAGCCTACACTTCATGGGGAATTGTGGGGTCCTTGGTGGTCTCTGAGCATGGTTGTTTTCCGGGTTGTTTTCTGGGAGACATTTCATTCCCCAACTAGTTTGCTAGTACTGATGATGTTACCTAGTTGGGGAATGAAATGTCTGCAAGAAAGCAACCAAACACAGAGGCCATCAAGGACTGTACAAAGAAATAATCCCAGATAAGCATAGATTAACACCAGACAAACAATCAAGCAGAAAACAATAATCAAGGAACCACCAAGAAAAAAAAATTCACACTCCCATCAATGTTACCATGGCAAGCCACTTGTATATATATAAAAAACCCCAAACCCCACTCCTTTCTAGCACTGATGATGTTGCCTAGTTGGGTAATGAAATGTCCGCAAGAAAACAACAAAGCTTAGAGACCACCAAGGACCCCACAGTCCTCCTCCTCCTCCTCACGAATCCCACCATCTTGTAGCACTGATGATGTTACGTAGTTGGGTACTCCTCTCCACAAACCCTCCTCCCTTCTATGTTGATGATGTTGCCCAGTTGATGATGTTGCCCAGTTGGGTAATGAAATGTCTGCAAGAAAACCACCAAGCTTAGAGACCACCAAGGACCTCGCCATTCAAACATGAGTTACAAATAGTCTCTTCTATTGGTCCATCTTAAGCTGAGCAAGAGGACAGGCAGGGGAAGGTGTCAGCCCAAGCAAGGTGAACGTCCTGGGCAGGACTAAAGGATGCAAGGATACCTGGGCCACTACGCTGACTATTGTTGAAGGATCCGTCCCATTCCCAGAGCTCACGTCAGAGCCAGAACTTGGAAGAAGAAGCTCCTGTTGCCTCCAGCCAACTAACTTTGCAATATCCCATTTGTTTTCCAACAATCTCAAACTCTGAAGAAAAGGGAGGGAGGGAGAGAGAGAGAGAGAGAAGATGCTTCCCGTGGAATCTGGATCCTTTCTTTTTAAGATTACAATGATGGTATTTACTAGAATCAACAATTAACTTTGAGTAAATAAGCACAATAAATTATTATGGAAATGAGACATCAACTTTGGCAGCTGCACCAAAGATCTGATAGCTTTCTCAAGAGGAGCAAGACCGTGCCAGGAATCTCTCCACCTCCCCACAGTCTACAAACTGGCAAGAAGGAACTGGCCACTTGCCAAGGAAAGGGAAAAAAGGAAAACGAAAGGAGTTTGAACAGTATATAGGGAACTGCAGAAGACAGGAGAAGCCAGTCCAATCTTCCTGACAGCCCTTGGAGGACCCAACGGTGACTTCTGCTCAGGATGATTCTCGCCCCACGCCTCGCCCTTTGTCTCCTGGTGGCTGGACTCTGCCTTTTCCAAGCCCAAGGTATGTGACCTCAGGGATCTTTCACTGTGCAGGTATAATGCTAAGTCAGTGTTTCTCAACCTTGTCAGCATCGCTGGCTGGGGGATTCTGGGAGTTGAGATCCACTCATCTTCAAGTTGCCAAGGTTGAGAAACCCTGACTTACTATCTTGAAAAGTATGCTAGATATGGAGCAGCTGAATTAGAAAGGGTTTGGACAGGAACTTTTCTGATTTGCTTGCCTCCAAAAACTTCCTCCTGGAGGTTTTTAGGAAAAGACTGGACAGCTATTTTCTGGAATGGCATAGGGTCTCCTGCTCCAGCACAATTCTGTTATCCTATTAATCAATCAATGCAACGGCATACCTCCAGAAGTTATGGGTGCTCCCACACTGGGGTTTTTCAAGAAGAGACTGGGCAACCACTTGTCTGAAATGGTAGAGCAGGGGATTGGACTAGAAGATTTCCAAGGTCCTGTCCAACTCTGTTATTCTGTATTCTGGTTTGCTCTTTAATCTAGAACAGCTTCATTCCCAGAAAGAGAGCAGTCCAGATTTAACGTCCAGAGGCCTTTTCAACCCAACTTTTGTGGTTTATGTTTTTTGATTGATTGATTTGATTTCTACAGCCGCCTATCTCTGCAAAAGACTTTGGGTAGGCTCACAATTCAAAAACACATAGTACCATTCAAATCTTAAAAACATTTTAAGCAATTGGAAATGGTAAAAAAACATTGAAACAATAAAAAGCATTTTGCAACATGTTCCCACCATTAAAGCTGATTGCCATCTCTTTTGCTCTGTTTCCGTGGACACCTTCCAACTTCATTAGGTCTCTTTTGCAAAGGGATAAAGACAGCTGATCCCATTCAAATCTAAACGGTGATTTAAAGCAAGATCTCCAAAATCCACGGCCAAATGATTCCAGAATACTTTGCCAGCAATCGGGTCCCCCCTGACTGCTTGAGGGCTTTTATCAACCTGCCTATTGCTCTCCTTGCAACATCTCACTAGAACAGAAGTCTCCAGACTGGGCAACTTTAAGATCTGTGGACTTCAACTCCCAGAATTCCTCAGCCAGCGCAGCACATTTTGGGAGTTGAAGTCCACAAGTCTTAAAAGTTGCCAGGTTTGGAGGCCCCCCTGCAACTGGAAGACCTCTGAGGTCACTTACAGCCTTGTGATCCTACGTTCTGTGTTCTCTTTTCCCCTTCCAGGTATGACATCTTCTTGGGACTGTTGCCTGTCAACCAAAGACACACCTCTCTCTCTGGACTGGTTGCCAATATTCAAGGGCTATGAAATCCAGAATTTGGACAAAGGGTGTTCCGTCAAGGCTTTTGTGTGAGTACCCCAAAAATATGGGAGAGGGGTGGCTTGCTGGAAAGGTCTGGGTGTGGAATGGGGGGGACGGTCATGGGGCACCAGATGTGGTTACAAAGTCACCTTTGCCGTCGAGCCACATGGTCTAGGTCAGGGGTAGGCCACCTTGGCTCTTTTATGACTCGTGGACTTCAACTCCCAGAATTCCTGAGCCAGCATGGCTTAGCATGGAAACCTCTCCCTTTCCCCTCCGCATGGCTGGCTCAGGAATTCTGGGAGTTGAAGTCCACGAGTCATGAAGGGGCCATAGTTCCCCCATGTTGACTCAGGAATTCTGGGAGTTGAAGTCGACGAGTCATAAAAGGGCCAAGTTTGAAGACCCCTGGTTTAAATATTTAAATATTTTTTCCTCACGGTCACGTGATCAAAATTCAGGCATTTGGGCAGGGTAGGCAACCTTGGCTCTTTTATGACTTGTGGACTTCAACTCCCAGAATTCCTGAGCCAGCCATGCTGAGGGGAAAGGGAGAGGTTTCCAAGCTGAGCCATGCTGGCTCAGGAATTCTGGGAGTTGAAGTCCACGAGTCATAAAAGAGCCAAGATTGCCTACCCCTGGTATAGGGTCTCTTGCCTGAACAAGAGGTTGGATTAGAAGACCTCTAAGGTCCCTTCCAACTTTATTATTCTGTTATTTATCCAGGAGAAGGTCATTCTCTTCCCTCTGGGACATCCTACCCCCTGGGGTGACATTGATTCCCAGCCTCCTGATGTTTCAGAAGGGTCGGAAAACCCGGCTCTGCCAGATGGCTTGGGGAACCAATGGGGGGGCTTCATACTGGAGATGGTTGACCAATTAAAACTGGTCGACAAGGGGCCCCAAACGCTGTTCTGTATTTTCTCCTGACTCAGGCTCATCACCAGGCGTGATCGGAAACTCTGCTACTCTCTTGACTCCAAGGTGGCCAGGGATTTTAAGAAGGCCCTGGATAAAAAGAAAGCCAGAAATGGGATAAAAGTACTGTATAAGAGGTAGGTGGTCTTATCTCCATCTCTACCTCAATCTCTACCTCCACCTCCCTCTCAAAATCACGTAAAGTATTAGGACCGCTTTATAGAGACTTAGTAAAGCTACATCTGGAGTACTGCACCCAGTTTTGGGTCGCCACATTACGAAAAAGATGTTGAGACTTTGGAAAAGATGCAGAGAAGAGCAACTAAGATGATGAAAGGCCTGGAGGCTAAAACGTGTGAAGAACAGTTGCAGGAATTGGATTTGGCTAGTCTAGAAAAAAGAAGGACTAAGGGGGACACGATAGCAGGATTCCAGTATTTGAGGGGCTGCCACAAGGAAGAAGGGGGTGTGTGTGAATTTATTTTCCAAAGCACAGAAGGCAAGACAAGAAACAACAGATGGAAACTAATCAAGAAGAGAAGCAACCTGGAATTAAGGAGAAACTTCCTAACAGTGAGAACAATTAACTAGTGGAACAGCTTGCCTTCAGCAAGTTGTAGGTGCTCCAACACTGGAGGTTTTTAAGAAGAGACTGGACGGCCACCTGTCCGAAATGGTATAGGATCTCTTGCTTGAGCAGGAGGTTGGACTAGAAGACCTCCAAGATCCCTTCCAGCTCTATCTTACCCTACCCTACCCTACCCTGCCCTGCCCTGCAATATCCTATCCTATCCTAACCCAATGACCTTGGGGTAGGGTCTTTTTTTTATTAAATTTTTTTATTAATTTTTCAAATAAAATATGAACAAATAATACAAATATGGTGCATTTCATTAGAAAAACAAGCACATAAAAAACCTATTCCGAAATAATCGGCGTTCCCCCCCCCTGCATCCACACTCCCTCCACCTTCCTACCTACTTCCCTCTTCCTTCCTCCCCCTCTTAACCACTACCTCTCCTCTTTCCACCTTCCCAACTATCCTACACATCCAATGCGGTAGGGTCTTGAGGTGGTACATTCTCTGCTTTTGATTCCTCAAGCCTCACCCTCCCCCCATTCCCCTCCCCATAGTTCATGGCAGTCTGTCACCACCTAATGGTGAAGCACAGCAAGGAAAAGATGACAGCTGACCCCAGGCTTCCTCGGGGTAAGCAGGGAGGTGCCACGGAGCAGCTCCATGGGTGCCCACGTGGGCTCCTCATGTGACAACTTGCCACGGCCAACTCGCCGCGGCCAATTCACCGTGGGACAAGAGTTACACTCATATCGAAGAAATAGTGGAATAGAATCATTAAAAAAAAAAGGAGAGACAAAAGGACAAAAATTAAAATATTTTTTTCAACTATTTTAAATAATTAAATTGAACTACTGAATTTTCCCACAGCGAGTTGGCTGGCTATGGTGAACTGGCTTTGGCGAGTTGTCTCATTCCACTTCATGTTGGCAGTGGCTGAAGTGGATCCCGTAAAAGTTGAGAACCAGTAGGTTCTCACTGGTTGACAATGCCTCAACCAGTGGGAACCCACCTCACAAGAGGGGCTCCCTGCCTCTAGAGCAGTGGTTCTCAACCTTTTTAATGCCGCGACCCCAACCAGTCGTAAGTCAAGGACCAAACTGGTCGTAAGTTGAGGACTAAACCGGTCGTAAGTCAAGGACTACCCAACCGGTCGTAAGTCGAGGACTTTCCCTGCCCGGGATTGCCGCGCATGCGTGGTTCCGCCCCCTGCGCCGGCCGAGGTGTAGCTGGCAAGCGGCAGAGACGGAGCAGGCCGACCACCAGCTGGCCCAGCCACTGGGAGGTAAGGCACCCGCCGGAAAAGGGGGAAAAAATGGCGGACAAAAAAAATGACAGACAAAAAAATGGCAGACAGCCTTGCTTGGCGACCCCCGTGAAATGGTCGATCGACCCCAAATGGGGTCCCGACCCACAGGTTGAGAACCACTGATCTACAAGGTGGTGGATGTGAGTTCTACAGTGATCCTGGAGGTTTGAGGTCTTCACTACTTCCAACCAATCTCATTTCTCTGAAAGTCACCTCTTTGCTTTTCTCTTCTGTGACAGGAGACCGTCTTCCTAAGACGGAACACTTCCCAGGCTGAGCTGCGAAGGAGGTTCATCTCCAGTGAACATAAACCAAGATGGTTGGAATCTCAGAATGGTTGCTTCTCTGCAGGGATCTGCCTTCATGTGAGAAGGAGCCCTATTCATTATTTTCTCAGGTTCTGTCTGCATATTTCGCCTTTCAGCCCACCCCCACCACTTCTCTGTCCATGGATTTAGTGTGGAAAGGTCCACCTAGAAGATGTGCTGATCAGCCCACCCTGGTCTTCCCCTGTCACCAAGAGGTTCTCCAGGTCTCCAGCTAGTCCTGAGTGCATCTTGGAGGCTCTTCTTAAAGTATCAGGGATTTCCCAGAACCGTTAGCAAGAGGAAGCCTCATGCACATCCTAGACCATGGGTGTGTCCAACCTTGGCAGCTTTAAGACCTATGGACTTCAACTCTCAGAATTCCCCAGCTAGCATGACTGATTGGGGAATTCTGGGAATAGAGTAGAGTAGAGTAGAGTAGAGTAGAGTAGAGTAGGGTAGGGTAGGGTAGGGTAGGGTAGGGTAGGGTAGGGTAGAGTAGAGTAGAGTAGAATAGAATAATAGAATAGAATAGAATAGAATAGAATAGAATAGAATAGAATAGAATAGAATAGAATAGAATAGAATAGAATAATAGAATAGAATAGAATAGAATAGAATAGAATAGAATTCTTTATTGGCCAAGTGTGATTGGACACACAAGGAATTTGTCTCCAGTGCAGAAGCTCTCAATATATATATAATGCTACAGAGTAATAATAATCATTACAATTAAACCAATAACGGGGAGGTGGGGAGTAAAGAAGATGAGAAGGATAATGATAATACTACAGTGATACAACATGGGTAAATATTCATAGACATAAGAGAATACTATGAGAATTAGCAGTAATGGCTCAGCAGAGTAATGGCACGAGGGAAAAATTATTTCTCTATGTCTAGTTATTTTGGTGTGTAATGCCCTGTTGTGGCACTCCCAGTGGGAAGAGCTGAAACAGTGTGTGTCCAGGATGGGAGGGGTCTGCAGAGATCTCCTCAGCCCTCCTTCTGACCCACACAATGTCCAGGTCCTCCATGGAAGGCAGGCTGGTTGCAGTTGCTTTTTCTGCAGTCCTAACTATCCGTTGGAGTCTGTAGCTGTCCGGTTTGGTTGCTGTGCCAAACAGTCCCCAGGTCTTAAAGTTGCTAAGGATGGACCCCCTCTGCCCTAGACCAAGACTGGCCTTGCACACGGGTAGGGCTCGGAAAGGATCAACGGCCGGTTTACCAGCCCCTTTTTGAAAATGACAATTGCTGCACTTTGGCATTGGATAAGAAAAGATGGTGGGGGGAAGCAAACTCTAAAAACTTTGTTAATGCAGACCTTAGCAATATTATACTATCGATAAATAATGTATAAGTCATATATCTTGCTTGGCTCTTAATGTATAAAACACCTGTGCTGACACACACTGAATTAAAAATATGTTTTTAAATAAAAACGGTTTGATTGTTTCATTCTTTCTCTTAACCACACAGCTTTCTTCCGGGCAACAGTCAATGTTCTAAAACCGA
Source organism: Protobothrops mucrosquamatus (assembly GCF_001527695.2). Taxonomy (NCBI): domain Eukaryota; kingdom Metazoa; phylum Chordata; class Lepidosauria; order Squamata; family Viperidae; genus Protobothrops; species Protobothrops mucrosquamatus. The sequence goes on from NW_015386130.1 coordinate 167,715, forward strand.
GGGCATATCAGCACTTACTGTTTTTACATTTTATTTCTTATTGCTTTTTATTTAATAACAAGAGGAAGATAAAAAGAGCAAAACATAAAAATGGTAGTGATGGTGATACATTCAAAAAGGAGGGGAATCAGGAGCACATAAAAAGTGCTCTACCCAAAAAATAAAAAATAAAATAAAAAGTACCCCATAATATATGTCATTATAACAATAAACCATTACAATTCTCTCTCTTACTCTCTCTCTCTCTCTCTCTCACACACACACACATATGTACATATATGCAATATATATATTTATATGCAATGTATATAAAAATCCTCCCTTTTTACGACCCTGTAATCCCTTAATTCAGTCGATAATATATCACGTGTTCGACCTTGCTGAGGTGGAGGCCATCGCCCAAGATGCCACCAAGGGCGGCCGGTTGCTAAAGGAAGCGTGGCTATCTGACGAGCACTCTATCAATCGCCATATAGAGTTGCTGCCTGCCTATCAGGCACTAAGGAAATGGGAACAATGGCGCAACAACTCGCAATGAGTGCAATGGGCGCAGCCCACGCAAGATCAGAACCAGGGGCCCATGCAACAGCAAAGAACTATGACCGGCGAGGGGAAGGAATCCCCAACACGATCCGTGCAGGAACTAATTATGGGAGGTGGGGTGCTACACACGCAACAGGGGGGGATGGCCATAGGACAGGAAACAGTGGAAGACCATCCCATGGCAACAGGTATCCAGCCACGCCCAAAGCGGGCAAAGAGAGCGACAACAGGAGAGGTGAGGATCCCTGAATTCACAAATATGCAGACAGATGCGAGATAACTAGAAGTAATACGATTAGTGGGGGCGGGTAGACCGGTAACGCGCTCCATAAGCAGAGCGCAAAAGCAGTTATACAAATTCAAGTATATATTTCTAATGCACTTATACAACTATCTTTTTTTAAGCCTACTTAATTCTGTGTGAGTGAGTCCCATACTTCATTCTCCAGGACTTGTGCCTGCGAAGACAAGCTCTCTCTAGCCAATTTGTTTATCCAGTGCAATCAAGCCTCAACACACTGAGTGAAGGAAGCCACACATCCATCTTTCCAATGCGGCAAGATCACTCTTTTTGGCCAGGACAAGGGTACGGGGAATCCATTTGTGTTGTCTGGTTGTAAAGTTCCGTGCAGTAGGCATGGAGTTTAAGAGAAGATTGTCCTCTGAGAATGTTAGCTTTTTATTGAATTATTGTATTTATATAATCCACTACTTTCTGCCAAAACATGGAATAAAAGTGCTTATTGTTTAAGCAACTCCTGGCCTGTAGGTTACGCTAGGTTGATGCTAAACTGGTTTTTAAAAAAACACGTCCTTACATCTCGGCAACAGCTTATAAGTTATTCAGTCCCGACAACAGCATATCTATCACATCTATCACACCAAGTGTGTCTGTATGTATCATTGTATCTTATTTTGCAAAGAGACCGGGTGCGTGTTTGAGAGAGAGAGATGAGATGCTATAAAGCAGGGGTTCCCAACCGGGGGTGCTCGCACCCCCTGGAGGTGTGAGACGATATTCCAAGGGTGTGTGAAAACTTGGGTTTAGAAGTTTCAAAATTATAGTGTATATGCATAATTCGTTTTGAACTTTTGTAAGGGGTGCGAGAATATATCAGAAGCGTTCTAGGGGTGCGGGGTATAGAAAAGGTTGGGAGCCACTGCTATAAAGAGAAAGGTTTCCCCTGTCCAGACGTGTTTGATTCTAGGGCTCGCCGCTCATCTGTTTCTTGGTTGAGGGACCCAGTGTTGTCCAAAGACATTTCTGTGGTCATGTGGCCAGTATGACTATAAGCCAAAGGGGCATGAAATGCTGTTACCTTCCTACCGAACTGGTACCTATTTACCTACTTGCATTTGCCTGCTTTCGAATTGCTAAGTGAGCAAGAGCTGGAGCAAGGAACAGGAGCTCACCCCGTCCTGTGGCGCTTGGGTCTCAAACCCTGGCTGTCAGCTGGAAAACTGACGAGCTCAGAGGCTTTAACCGCTGAGCCACCGTGCCCTTCTGAGATGCTATATAGGCAACAAAATGCTCATACATAAAGCTCCAATCAACAGCACGAACATGCAAACCTTCATTATGTCGTTACTGTGCCTGCATTCTAATGTACTTTAACATGGATGCTACAGCAGCACAATGATTAAAGAGGGTAATGAAGAAAGAGGAGGTTGCAGATTTGAAACTGGAAAGAATGGTTTTGTTTTGAAATATTTTTCTTTCTACAACCTTCCTACTTTTCCCCCTACTTTTCTTTCTTCACTAAGTCCAGCGTAGCACTGTTTCTTCATTTTTTCCTATCAAACCAGACAGAAGGGTCTCATTGTTATCATGGGTTACTTAGGACAAAGCTTTTCAACCAGTGGTACGGGTACCACCTGTGGTACATTGGCACCTGGCAGGTGGTATGCAAACATCCTAGAAAAATGGTAGTGGGGGAGGGGAATGACCTGGACCGGTGGCAGCACCGCACAAGCCTGAGCGAAAGACGGCTGGAGCTGCAGGGTTGTCAGGGCTCAGCGGAAGCGCCAGGATCAGTGCTTCTTCAGGACTGTCAGGCCTCAGTGGAAGCGCCAGGATCAGCGCCAGGCTCCAACTGGAGCTCGGCACTGATCCTGGCACTTCCGCTGAGCCCAGAAGCGCCGATCAGCTGAATGTTGCAGCATCTTCAAGGTCTTGTGATTTACATTCAGATGCTTGGCAATTGATTCGTATTTATGACGGTCACAGTGTCCCAGGGTCATGTGAAGTAACCAAAACCTGGTGCAACCACCCAGCAGATGGGAGGAATAAAAGCCAAACACCCCCCATCCCACCCCTGCTGCCAATCCTCAACAGAAATGCTCACAACAATGAAAACCTCGGTCAGGAGGAAGAGCGCCGCCGGGTGGGCAGGCAGGTGTCTTGCTCGGCTGTGCCTTGGGGGGCACTTTTTTCAGTGCCATTGTAACTTCGAACAGTCACTAAGCTAACTGTTGTAAGTCGAGGACTACCTGTACTTTATCACTTTTTTCCTTTTGGGGGGGGTCATCAAGTTTTAGACACCTTACTAGGCGACTGGTGATACTTGGATATTGCCATATCCTAAAAGTGGTACAATGGGTGAAAAGGTTGAAAAGCCCTGATTTAGGAGAAAAACCAAGGTCCGAGGCTTCTGCCAGGTTTATACCAGCGATCTTTATTCTCACAACAGTTGTGGTGAGGGCAACTTTCACAGGTATTACTGGCAAAAGCAAGGATTTGCTCCTTGAAAGGCATAATTCTCCTCCTGCAAAATAGCCAGTGAACTTCTGGGTTTGCTTGCAGCCATCTGAACGCTACTACCTGAAACAGCTGGAAAAGCTTGAGGCAACATTTCATGTAAATTGTGCTTTGGAAGTGGTGCAGAGATTGTCCCGGTGGTGGTGGTGGTGGTGGTGGTATTAGCAGATGGCCACGTGGTCTGTTTCAGCCACCAGTAGGCATTGGTGAAAATGACATCATTTGTTTCTGATGTCTTATCAAGAATGAATTCAGAAGTGCAGGAGGAGATACAGTCCCCTCACCAACTGACTCTCGTTATTCTTTCCTCAAAATGACTACAAAAGAGACTTCTTTCAACCAGTAGGAGTTACACCCGGCAAGGAATGTAATTACATTTCGAACAGCCCTCTTCTTGCCTCCAGAAGTTGTGGGAGCTCCATTGCTGGAGATTGGACAACCATTTACCATATCTCAGATGATGCTTGAGCAGGGGGCCAAGACTAGAAGACCTCCACGGTCCCTTCCAACTCTGTAATTATCAGTGGAAGGGCTTGCCTTCAGAGGTTGTGGGTGCTCCAACACTGGAGGTTTTCCAGAAGAATTTGGACAGCCATTTGTCTGGAATGGTTCAGAGTCTCCTGCTTGAGGACGGGGTTGGACCAGAAGACTTCTGAGGTTCCTTCAAACTCTCTCATTCTGTCATTCTGTTAACCAGCTCTAATAAGGGACTCTTGAATGGTGATTTTATCAGGAGATGAACTTGCTGGCCCCTCTCTTGCTGGGCCAGTGGAGATGGAGAACCAAAGGATGGGAATTCTTGGCTTTGCCTACATCAGACCCAAAGTCTTTGAAGGACAAGGAGATGAGCAGCAAGTGTTTGAGAGCTTCGCCAGAAGTTGTACCCCCACATGGATGGGCCACCTGAGCCTTGCAAGTGGTGGAGGCTTCATGTATGGTTACATTGAGATGCTGTAGAAACTAGACAGAGCGGGGTGGGGGTGGAATCCAGGCCTCCCAACAGCTGGGCTGTGTAAAATAAAGGATGCTCAAAGAAGGGAGGAAATGCCAGGCCCTGGGACCAGGAGTCCTTTCACTCCCCTGCCTGCTTCTCAGAGGCATGAGATGTTCCTCGGGGTCATTCATATGTGGGACCCTTTCTTCTGAAGTGTCAGGCTCTGACCTGGAGTGTCCTAGGAGGGAGGGAAGGAGGAGGAGGGGAAGGGGGGAGGAGGGGGAGGGGGAGGAGAGCAGTGGGGGAATGCTCATCCCTTCCCACAGAGAGGCAATTTCCAGCTGGACCTTCTGCTGCCTGTTCCCTTATCACCCTGGCATGGTGTGTGAGGCCAAGGAAGTAACAGAATTACAGAATAAGAGTTGGAAGGGACTTTGGAGGTCTTCTAGTCCAACCCCCTGCCCAAGCAGGAGTCCCTATACCAGGGGTAGGCAACCTTGGCTCTTTTATGACTCCTGGACTTCAACTCCCAGAATTCCTGAGCCAGCATGGCTCAGCTTGGAAACCTCTCCCTTTCCCCTCAGCATGGTTGGCTCAGGAATTCTGGGAGTTGAAGTCCACGAGTCATAAAAGAGCCAAGGATGCCTACCCTGCCCTATACAATTCCAGACAAATGGCTGTCCAACCTCCAGTGATGGAACACCCACAACTTCTGGATGCAAGCCGTTCCACTGATTAATTAACAGAATCACAGAGCTGGAAGGGATTTTGGAGGTCTTCTAGTCCAACTCCCTATTCAAGCACAAGGCCCTATTCCATTCTAGACAAATGATTGTCCAGTCTCCTCTTAAAAACCTTCAGTGATGGAGCATCCACAACCTCTGAAGGCAAGTCGTTCCACTGGTTGTTCTCACTGTCAGGAAATTTCTCCTTCGTTCCAGGTTGCTTCTCTCCTTGATTAGTTTCCATCCATTGTTTCTTCTCCTGCCTTCTGGTGCTTTGGAGAATAGCTTGACTGCCTCTTCTTTGTGGCAGCCCCTGAGAGACTGCTATCGTGTCTCCCCATTGTCCTTCTTTTCATTAAACTAGACATACCCAATTCCTACGACCGTTCTTCGTATGTTTTAGCCTCCAGTCCCCCAATCATCTTTGTTGCTCTTCTCTGCACTCTTTCTAGAGTCTCAACATCTTTTTTATATCGGGGCAACCAAAACTTACCAAGGCATTATAAAGCAGAATTAAGCCTTCACGTGATCTTGATTCTATCCCTCTGTTAATCACAGAAGCACAACCGATGACATTTTTGCTGGAAACAGATATTTATTTTCAATGTCTGGCAAAAAAAAGCACACCATAGCAAACAACAGGTTTGCTTGATGGTTGTGGTGTCTGCTTAACGACCACAGTGTCGTTAAGCAGACACAACTGCCACGTTCGCTTAAGGACCGCTGCAAAATAAAAGGTCATAAAATTAGGCGCAGCCCTATGGTGACCTAATTTACAACTGTCACAACTTAACAATCAAAACTGCAGCCTCAATTATGGTTGATCCCAGACTGTCCATGTTTTTTGGGAACAACGAGATCAACGGCATAAAATCCTCAATAGCTACACTTAGGAGATGCAGAGGCTCCCAGCCTGTCAGAAATGCCCCCATTTTATATGTTGTGCGTGTTTGTGTATATTTATGTATATATACTATATAGGTAGTCCTCGACGTACGACCACATTTGAGCCCAAAATTTCTATGGCTAGGTGAGACAGTTGTTAAGGGAGCTTTGACCCATTTTATGGCCTTTCCGGCCACAGTTGTTAAGTGAAATCACTGCAATTGTTAAGTGAGCAACACGGTTGTTAAGTGAATCCGGCTTCCCCATTGACTTTGCTTGTCAGAAGGTTGCAAAAGGGGATCACATGACCCCAGGACTCTGTAACCATCATAAATGTGAGTCAGTGGCCAAGTGCCTGGATTTTGATCACGTGACCCTGGGGATGCTGCAATGGTCATAAGTGTAAAAATGGTCATAATTCATAAATCATAAATTTTCAGTGAAGTTGTAATTTCAAACGAAGAAGAGGGGAAGGGGAAGAAGAAGGAGAAGGAGAAGCAGGAGGAGGAGGAGGAGAAGCAGAAG
>NW_015386130.1:174215-189934 GCF_001527695.2 Protobothrops mucrosquamatus
GGAGAAGGAGAAGCAGGAGGAGGAGGAGAAGCAGAAGCAGAAGAAGGAGGAGAAGCAGGAGAAGGAGGAGGAGGAGGAGGAGGAGGAGGAGGAGGAGAGAAGTCACTTTGTATTCCTGCTACATATATTAGAGTTTACAACCTTCACGGTGTTGTTCCACTTCATTGCCTAATCTCGGTGTAACTGAGACGATTTCCACGCTCTCCGACTTGCAACCAAGCATGGCTAAAAGGTTCTGCCTTCCACTGTAACCCTGGATGACTGTGGTGTCCCGTACACAACTATCGTGTCTTGTTTGTAGTCACTGATCTGGCATACTGGGAAGTCACATCAGCCAGAGTGAAAGGGCTTAGTAAAACGATACTCTCTTTTGCTGAGGTTCATTTAAAAAAAAATGAACAACATGTTAAATGTCACGCTCCACTTCGAGAGGCAGCTAATCTGGAAATCTGTCTGCGAAGGAGTTCGGTGTGTGTAATTGCACAATTGGAATTCTCCTCTTCAGCCAAACCGGTGGATGAAGGAGGCAATTTTGCTCAGCAAGCAAGCAGGCTCACAGGCTGAGTCACGTTTTGTCATGAATACCGCGCAGTTTTTGCCTTTATTCATTTACTACAGGTGCTTTATCGCCCTCCAGCTGTGCAAACCTAAGTGGATTACAAGTATAAGTAGAGCATAATATGCCGTTTGTCAAAATAAATAACAAAACAATGCATCAAATCCTAACATTTACTCCAATTAGTTGATAAAATCATGACAAATAATACAGTAGTGCCACGGACTGCGAAATACAAGTAGCCCTTGACTTACAACGGTTCCTTTAGTGACCAAAGTTGCAACGCTAATGAAAAAAGCGACTTATGGACGTTTTTCACCCTTACAACCGTTGCAGCATTCCCCCCCACGGTCAGGTGATCAAAATTCTGACGCTTGGCAACTGATTCATATTTATGACGGTTGCGATGTCCCGGGGTCACGTGATCCCCTTTTGCGACCTTCTGACAAGCAAAGTCAAAGGGAAGAAAGATTCACTTCACAACCATGTTGCTAACTTAGCAACTGGAGTGATTCACTTCACAACGGTGGAAAGAAAGGTCGTAAAATGGGGGCAAAACTCACTTAAAACAATTGTCTCACCTAGCAACAGATAATTTTGGGCTTAATTCTGGATGTAAGTCTAAAACCACCTGTATCTAATCAATCTGCAGCCAACACATGGCAGCAAGGCAGAACTCGGGCTAAAACGGGTAGGCAACCTTGGCTCTTTTATGACTCGTGGACTTCAACTCCCAGAATTCCTGAGCCAGCATGGCTCAGCTTGGAAACCTCTCCCTTTCCCCTCAGCATGGCTGGCTCAGGAATTCTGGGAGTTGAAGTCCACAAGTCATAAAAAAGCCAAGGTTGCCTACCCCTGGGCTAAGAGAACCCAACATCTGGGGAGGATGAAGGGACTAGAATTTTGCAGGACGGACCCAAGCAGGTGGCAGTCAAGACCTCAGATGTTTCTACAGCGATGCCCAGAGGATGGGAAACAAGCATGGAGAAGAAGACCTCTTCGGTCAGGACGACCATTGTGGTGTGATAGGCGTCTCTGAACTGGATGCAATGATATTGGTCATACAGCATTACTGTTTATTCAAAAGAAGCAGACAATAGAAAGAGCGAGGGTCAATCCTGGGTTGTATAAACAAAGGCAGAGAATCAAAATCAGGTGAAGTATAAGTACCGCTTTATAAAGCCTTAGTAAGGCCACACCTGGAATACTGCAGCCAGTTTTGGTCACCACACTACAAAAAAGATGTTGAGAGTCTGGAAAAAAATCAGAGAAGAGCGACTAAGATGATCAAAGGCCTGGAGACTAAAACATATGAAGAACGGCTGCAGGACTTGGGTTTGGCTAGTCTAAAGAAAAGAAGAAATAGGGGCGACATGATAGCAGTATTCCAGTATTTGAGGGGCTGCCACAAGGAGGAGGGTATCAATTTATTTTTGAAAGCACCAGAGGGCAGGACAAAAAACAATGGCTGGAAACTAACCAAGGAGAGAAGCAACCTGGAATTAAGGAGAAACTTCCTAACAGTGAGGACAGTTAACCAGTGGAACAGCTTGCCTCCAGATGTTGTGGGTGCTTCATCACTGGAGGTTTTTAAGAAGAGACTGGACAGCCACTTGTCTGGAATGGCATAGGGTCTCCTGCTTGAGCAGGGAAGCTGGATTAGAAGACCTCCAAGGTCCCTTCCAGCTCTGTTCTGATTGATTGATTGAAACGTCGGGGTGTCCAGATCTATTCTGTTATATATTCAAGATGGACAGTATTTACTATTTATTTGCTACGCATATGTAGGGATGTGGAATTGCCTCCAGAAATTCTGAGCGCTCCATCACTGGAGGTTTTTAAGAAGACACTAGGCAGTCACTTGTCTGAAATGGTATAGGTTCTCCTGCTTGAGCAGGGGGCTGGACTAGAAGACCTCTAAGGTCCCTTCCAGCTCTATTCTATTCTATTCTATTCTATTCTATTCTATTCTATTCTATACTCTACTCTACTCTACTCTATTCTATTCTATCATACTCTACTCTACTCTACTCTACTTTACTGTATTCTACTCTACTCTACTCTATTCTATTCTATTCTATTCTATTCTATTCTATTCTATTCTATTCTATTCTACAGAAACTCAGGCATGGGAGCAAGAGAACCCTGTGGGAAGCCTTTGGGTAGGAACGAAAACAGAGAGAAATAAAAATGGAACTGCTGTGCGAGTTTGTTATCGACCATCTGGGCAACCAGAAGACGAGAAGAAGACTTTTCTGCAGCAGATGACCAGGCTTTCAGAAAGGCACAGAAAATGACAACAGGAGAACTTTGGGGGAAAATGACCAGATTATCCTCCAATTTGTGATGTCCAGAGGAACTGAGAAGAGTCAGATGTTCTTGTGGGGTTTCAAAAGAGCAGAGGAACTGTGGAACTCAGTAGGAGATGCAGGTGGTCCTTAATTTACAACCGCCATTGAGCCTATGATTTATATCGCTAAGCAAGACAGTTGGTGAGTAGGTTTTGCCTCATGTTATGATCTTTCTTGCCACAGTTGTTAAGCAAATCACTGCAGCTGCTAAGTTAGTAACAAGGTTGTTAAGTGAATCCGGCTTCCCCATTGACTTTGCTTGTCAGAAGGTCGCAAAAGGTGATCACATGACCCCGGGACACTGCAACCGTCATAAATATGAGTCAATTGCTAAGTGTCTGGATTTTGATCCCAAGGTCATGGGCAGGGGTAGACCACCTCGGCTCTTTTATGACTCGTGGACTTCAACTCCCAGAATTCCTGAGCCAGCCATGCTGAGGGGAAAGGGAGAGATTTCCAAGCTGAGCCATGCTGGCTCAGGAATTCTGGGAGTTGAAGTCCACGAGTCATAAAAGAGCCAAGGTTGCCTACCTCTGGCCTAGACCTAGGCCGCTCTATGACTCGTGGACTTCAATTCCCAGAATTCCTGAGCCAGCATGGCTCAGCTTGGAAACCTCTCCCTTTCCCCTCAGCATGGCTGGCTCAGGAATTCTGGGAGTTGAAGTCCACGAGTCCTAAAAGAGCCAAGGTGGCCTACCCCTGGTCAGGGGGATGCTGCAATGGTCATAAGTGTTAAAAAGGGTCCTAAGTCACTTTTTTCCAGTGCTGTTGTAACTTTGAATGGTCAGTAAATGTACTTTGTAAGTCGAGTGGTGGGTGCTTCATCACTGGAGGCTGTGAAGAAGAGACTGGACAGCCACTTGTCTGGAATGGTAGAGGGTCTCCTGCTTGAGCAGAGGGTTGGACTAGAAGACCTCCAAGGTCCCTTCTAGCTCTATTCTGATTGCTTGATGACTACCTGTACATAACATCCAATGATCTGAAATAATTCAGGAGAAAGTATTCAGAAAGGATGCGAAACTCTATGAAACGAAATACTTCCCTTCCCTTGGCAGGTAGGCGCCCTCCAGTTTGGAGTCCAGCATGCAACTGGGAAGGGAGGAACTACCCAGAAGCCCACTCCGTCTGCTGCCCCTCAAAGAGCTTCAGGGCTGGTGTGGTTTCACAGCTGGGGGGGCATGGAAGCGGGCACAAGATGAGTTGAGTCACAGCTCAGACCGGTTCTTCTTCTCCAAAAGCTCTGTGTGGAGAAGGCAACGATCCAAGGTCGCCTAGCAACAGGAGGGTCAAGGGATGGACCAGGAATGGGGAGATGCAGGCTTGATTCCCCTGGCCACACATCTGGACCGGCCACTCTGTTGGCCAAGTGCGGTAGTGGGAGAGATGGGGGTCAGGAATGGTCTAAGACAGGGGTGGGCGACTATGGCCCCTTGAACAACCTCTGGACTTCAACTCCCAGAATTCCTGAGCCAGCCACGAATGGCTCAGGAATTCTGGGAGTTGAAGTCCGTGGGTCAGCAAAGGGGCCATAGTGTTGTCCCAAAATTGGCGCAAAAGCCAATCAGAGGGACGGACTTTGGCAAAACTTTTTATTGAAGCACTTCAGCAAAAGGGTTCCAGCTGCTCAAGGGGTTGAGACCCCGAGCAACAGCAAAGCACAATCTTTTATACAACGGAATACCAGAAATAGGGAAGTAAAAATTTCACAAAGCGATTACCTTTTATGGAGCTATACCTTGCTCAAGCTTTTGTGTCCTTTCACCCCTACTTGCAGTTTCTGCAATTGATCCATATTTAGTTATTCTACCTCTGTAGCCAAGCCTCGTGACTTCCTGCTCGGTTTTGGGGCACGTGTTATCCCATTTCCTTTTCAAACTGACACGTTACCCATTCACATGTTTCTAAGTTATCACTCCCTTCCAGAATGGGGGCATACTGTTTCTTAGTGGATGCATCAATGGTGGCACACCCCTGGTTTAAGGACTCCTGCCTTGAGCAGGGGGTTGGACTAGAACAGTGGTTCTCAACCTGTGGGTTGGGACCCCATTTGGGGTCGATCGACCATTTCATGGGGGTCGCCAAGTAAGGCTGTCCGCCATTTTTTTGTCCGCCATTTTTTTTTGTCCACCATTTTTCCTCCCTTTTCCGGCGGGTGCCTTACCTCCCTTGGGCTGGGCCAGCTGGTGGTCGGCCTGCTCCGTCTCTGCCGCTTGCCAGCTACGCCTCGGCCGGCGCAGGGGGCGGAACCACGCATGCGCGGCGCTCCCGGGCAGGGAAAGTCCTTGACTTATGACCGGTTGGGTAGTCCTCGACTTACGACCGGTTTAGTCCTCGACTTACGACCGGTTTAGTCCTCGACTTACGACCGGTTGGGGTCACGGCATTAAAAAGGTTGAGAACCACTGGACTAGAAGACCTCTAAGGTCCCTCCCAGCTCTGGGATTCCACGATCCTCAATCTTGGGAAGAGAGACCTGAGCTGAGCCTGGCCAGAGAACAGACCGTTCAACTCAGCCTCTTCTCTGACAGCCCCTTTGGGGGTCAGACTGCTCTTATGGCCCATCATTTATGGCTATGATGCATGGCTTGAAGGCTAGGATGATAACAAACTCAATTAAAATCAAACAAAGGAAAACCAGCTGGCCAGATTCGCATTCATGTGTCTCCGGAGAGCCTTCTAGCAGAACCCAGCTGCTCCCAGCTAGTTTGGGGGTGGCCCTAAAGCAGTGATGGCGAACCTTTTAGAGACCGAGTGCCCAAACTGCAACCCAAAACCCACTTATGCATCGTTGGGTGCCAGGTGGGTGTGGCCCATTGGGTGGGTGTGGCCAATTTGGGGGGTGTGGCCCACTGGGTGGGCGTGGCTGCGGTGGTAACGGCAGACTGGGTGGGACTAAAAAGTTCAATCAATCAATTCCAACTTTGCAAGATCTTTTTTTTCCCCGCGAGAAGTTGAAATTGACTGAGTGATTGAACCTTTTTTTTTGTACACGGCAGCGGAGGCCTAAAGCGAAAAGATTTTATAAAACCCAGCTGAAGGCCTAGGACTGGGGCGACAGCGAGCGTGCCCACAGAGAGGGCTCTGAGTGCCGCCTCTGGCACCGGTGCCATAGGTTCGCCACCACTGCTCTAAAGCCTCCCCCTGAAGCAATGTTCAGAGGGGATGGATCAAACCCCCAAGGGCCGCCCCCGAGCCTGGCACTGGATCATTTGCCTCCTGGGGGGGGCACTTCCTTATCCTGGACACCACCAAGGGCAGGCATGTCATGCCCCAAGCAAGGCTACCTTCTGGGCAGTCTCTGGAAAAGATGTTGTGGAATTGGAGGGGGAACTGAGATCCTGGCATAGAAACAATCTAAAATTGCTTCACCAGCACTGATGATGTTATCTAGTTGGGTAATGAAATATCTGCAAGAAAACAACGAAGCCCAGAGAGCACCAAGGACCCCACAGTCCTCCTCCTCCTCCTCCTCCTCCTCTTCCTCCTCCTCCTCTTCCTCCTCCTCCTCCTCGCCTCTGCAAACCCTACTCCCTTGTAGCACTGATGATGTTACCTAAGTGGGTAATGAAATGTCTGCAAGAAAACAACAAAGCTCAGAGAGCACCAAGGACCCCACAGTCCTCCTCCTCCTCCTCCTCCTCCTCCTCCTCCTCCTCGCCTCTGCAGACCCTACTCCCTTGTAGCACTGATGATGTTACCTAAGTGGGTAATGAGATGTCTGCAAGAAAACAACAAAGCTCAGAGAGCACCAAGGATCTCCCAGTCCTCCTGCTCCTCCTCCTGCTCCTCCTCCTCTAGACAAACCCTCCTCCCTCCTAGCACTGCTGATGACACCTAGTTTGGTTCATGAGATGTCTTCAAGAAAACAACCGAGCTCAGAGAGCACCCAGGACCCCTCCATCTAAAATTACATACAAAAATAGCAAATAAATTGGTTTGCTCACATGGAGAGGATGTCCTGGGATTCCATACCATACAAGGCATATACAAAAAGAGGAGAAGGCTGAGGAACACGAGCCAGACCCAGAAGAAGACGGAGAGAGAACATCCACTGCAACAACATTAAATAACAATGGTTGAGGCCGCTAGAGGAGCAAGAGCCGGAGAGGAGGAGGAGGAGGAGGAGGAGGAGGAGGACCATGGGGTCCTTAGTGCCCTCTGAGCTTGGTGGTTTTCTTGCAGACGTTTCATGACCTGACTAGGGAACATCATCAGTGGTAGAAGGGAGAGAGATTTTCAGGGAGGAGGAGGAGGAGGAGGAGGAGGAGGAGGAGGAGGAGGAGGAGGAGGAGGACGAGGACGAGGATTTCAAGGAAGTAGCTGGGCTGTGCCCTGTGGCCCCCTACTCCTTGTCACTTCCCTCAAGGGGATCCTGCTGTCACCCCTGGGATCCTTCAAAATAGCTCCGTGCTTGCAAAACCCCCGCCCCCATGCTTGCTGTTTTCTCCAATTGCCTGCATTTGAGCTACTCCCTTGTTCTGAGATGGGTCTCTTGCCTCTTTGGGGGGGGAAGGGAGAGGGGTGCCTTAGTTCCGACAGATGAAACTCTTCAAAGAACTTCGAGGCATTGTTTACCTTAAAGAATCTTTATTCGAGCAGCATAGCATCGGCACATACATAAGTGAAACCAAAATCTGAATTCCCCTCCCCTTAGCACATAGTATCAAAGCACAATTCCCTCCTCCATAAATCACATTCTCCAATTAGTTTGAAATGTAGGCTTTCCCTCCAGTTCTCCAACCCGCCATTTCTTATCATCTCTTATTTCAAAAGCCCTGAGTTCACACACTGTTACAATACTGTTATGTCTAACTCCCATCACAAGGGGGTTGCTGGGGGCTGCCTGGGGATGTTTGGAGCTATGTTTCCAGAGAGCCTCAGCTACCATTTGATCTGGGCTGTTTCTGATCACTCTTTCTGTGACAGGCTCAAGTTGCTTCATCGGATGCCCTTGGTGATCACGACTCTCCTTTGTTCTGCTGGAGGCCTTGTTGTTGTTGATAGGTGTGAAGTTATGTCCGACCCATCGTGACCCCATGGACAACATTCCTCCAGGCCTTCCTGTCCTCTACCATCTTCTGGAGTCCATTTAAGCTCAGGCCTACTGCTTCAGGGACTCCATCCAGCCACCTCATTCTCTGTCGTCCCCTTCTTCTATTGCCCTCAATCTTTCTCAGCATTAGGCTCTTCTCCAGTGAGTCCTTCCTTCTCATTAGGTGGCCAAAGTACTTGAGTTTCAACTTCAGGATCTGGCCTTCTAAAGAGCAGTCGGGGTTGATCTCCTCCAGGACTGACCTGTTGGATCGCCTTGCAGTCCAGGGGACTCGCAGGAGTCTTCTCCAGCACCATAGTTCAAAGGCCTCAATTCTTTGGCGCTCAGCCTTTCTTATGGTCCAACTTTCACAGCCATACATTGCAACTGGGAAAACCATGGCCTTGACTATGCGCACTTTTGTTGGCAGGGTGATGTCTCTGCTTTTTAGTATGCTGTCTAGATTTGCCATAGCTTTCCTCCCCAAGAGCAAGCGTCTTTTAATGTCTTGGCTGCAGTCCCTATCCGTGGTGATATCAAGAGATGCTACTAACACATTGTTAGCCAGAGGATGGAGCTGACCCTGAGCATGTCTGATGCTTTGAGACCCACTTCCTTAGCCTGGAGATTAAAACATATGAAGAACGGTTGCAGGAATTGGATATGGCCAGTCTGGAGAAAAGAAGGACTAGGGGTGACATGATAGCAGTATCCCAATATATGAGGGGCTGCCGCAAAGAAAAGGGGGGGGATCAACCTATTCTCCAAAGCCCCCCAAAGCAAGACAAGAAACCATGGATGGAAACTACTCAAGGAGAGAAGCAACCTGGAATTAAGGAGAAACTTCCTAACAGTGAGACAATTAACCAGTGGAACGACTTGCCTCCAGATGTTGTGAGTGCTTTATCACTGGAGGTTTTTAAGAAGAGAGTGGACAGCCACTTGTCTGGAATGGCATAGGGTCTCCTGCTTGAGCAGGGGAGCTGGATTAGAAGACCTCCAAGGTCCCTTCCAGCTCTGTTCTGATTGATTGATTGAAACGTCGGGGTGTCCAGATCTATTCCGTTATATATTCAAGATGGACAGTATTTACTATTTATTTGCTACGCATATGTAGGGATGTGAGTCTGTACATATGTTGTTCATAGTATGTTTAGGTGTGTGTCATGTATGTGTTTCACTTTGAGAGCGGGCAACGAAATTTCATTTTTGATGTTGTGCCGTTGTGCCCACAGTGAAAAAATGACAATAAAGGTTATCTTATCTTATCTTATTAAAAGATCGGGTTGAGCACGTTGTGCGGAGGCTGCCACAGAGCTGAGGTGTCCTCACTCGACCTGCTGTGAGCCCCAGTTCTCCACCTGCTCAAGAAAGCAGAAGAGATGATGCCAGCCTAGCCAAGTAGGAGACAGGGCAAGTCCTATGCCAACAAGCACAAAGACTTTCCAGCCAAGCCCCAGGAAGAGAGAGATTATCCTTCTTTTGGCATTTCGGGCTCGTCTTTTCATTCTCCTTTGGGGTCCCAGTTTTTCCTGAAGCCAAAGCTGCCCCCCAGGGGGAAAAGTGCAGTGAATCACCCTGATTCATGCCAGGGAGGGCATTGCCCAGGCAAGCCTTAGGCAGGTTCAAGGAAAAGTCACTTGCGGGACAAGTTTCCCCTTTGACTGCATCGCAGCAGAGAACAGGAACCAGCGTGAAGAAATCAAAACTGCCTGGCAGCCGGGCGAGATCGGTGCAGAAATAGAGACAGGCAGCTAGAGAAGGGCAGTGCGGCCCGGCTGGCAAGAACAGGACTCTGCCAGCCTTCTCCAAAGGGCGTTTGATGCCCCGTCTTGGCTGAAGGCAGGGATAAGTAGGATAAGCTGTAGTCCTGGGAAAAGGGGGTTATCTGCATGTTCTTGGTCACTTGGAAGCCGGGCCTTCACTCCCTAGCAGACCTGGGGGGACAGGATCTGTGGGTGCTGCCAAGGGTGCCACCCAAAGCATCGGCTGGACTCCCAGAGATTCCTTCCCAGCCCCTCTGGCAGGAGCAGCTTCTGGTCAATGTCTCTATTTCCAAGAGACCAAAGAACAACAGAGAATTGAAAGCAGCCACATCAGTTCACTGGCTGAAAAATACCTTGTTTCTCTTCTCTTCTCTCCTCTCCTCTCCTCTCCTCTCCTCTCCTCTCCTCTCCTCTCCTCTCTCCTCTCCTCTCCTCTCCTCTCCTCTCCTCTTCCCTTCCCTTCCCCTAAATCTGGGGGGGGGGGACTTATAAATTGGCTGTCTTGGTTGCTGCTTAGCTGGAGATCCTTCCTTCCTTCCTCCCTCCCTCCCTCCCTCTCTCTCTCTCTCTCTCCCTTCCTTCCTTCCTTCCTTCCTTCTTTCTTTCTTTCTTCCTTTCTTCCTTCCTTCCTTCCTTCCTTTTCTTTTTCTTTTTTCTTTCTCCTTCCTTTCCTTCTTTCCTTTCCTTTCCTCTCTTCCCTGCCATGCACCCTGATTCATTCCGATCTTTGTTGTCAGTCAAAAAAAAACAAAAAAGAGGAAGAAACAATCGCCCCCCCCCATTTGTGCAATTCTGTCAGCGCAAAGCTGATTGATGTGGTGGAGAAGGAAATTGCAGGGATGGGGGAAAGGCCCCATGGCGCAAGAGTAGACTGGTAAGAGAGCATTCCCGTTCGTGTCTTCGGCCGCCAGGAGTAGTGTGCTGCCAGACAGCCATGGTGCCAGGGGCCTTGGCGGGAAGGAAGCGGTTCAGCGCAAGGGTGTGATAGAAGATGATTACGCAAACTTGGCCACGTGTCCATCAATGGGTTGGAGTGAGAAGTCAGGTTGCATCAATATTTACTTCTATAAACTCTAAACTCTAAACCTTGGCAACTTTAAGACTTGTGGACTTCAACTCCCAGAATTCCCCAGCCAGCATTCGTCCGACAGGTAATCCTCGACTTACAACAATGCATTTAGTGACTTGTTCGAAGTTATGGCACTGAAAAAAGCGATTTCTGACCATTTTTCACACTTAACAACCGTTACAGCACCCCCGTGGTCACGTGATCAAAATTCGGATGCTTTGCCACTGACTCACATTTATGACGGTCGCAGTGTCTCGGGATCACGTGATCCACTTTTGTGATCTTCTGAACAGCAAAGTCCATGGGGAAGCCAGATTCATTTAACAACCGTGTGATTAACTTAAACAACTGCAGGGATTCACTGAACAACTGTGGCAGGAAAGCTTGCAAAACGGGGGACAGTTAACTTAACAACTGCCTCACTTAGCAACATACATTTTGCGCTTGGGTGTGGTTGTACGTCAAAGATTACCTGTATTTTCCCCACAATAACCATGTAAGGTGAGTTGGGCTGACAGACAAGGATTGCCACAAATTCACGCAAACACCCTATATTATTTCAGACAGGTGTCCAGTCTCGTCTTAAAGACCTCCAATGATGGAGCACTCACAATTTCTGAAGGCAGCTCGTTCCATGGGTTAATTCTTCTCACTGTTAGGAAATCTCTCCTTAATTCCAGGTTGCTTCTCCCCTTGATTAGTTTCCATCTGTTGCTTCTTCTCCTGCCTTCTCGTGCTTTGGAAAATAAATTGACCCCCCCTCTTCTTTGCAGCTCAAATACTAGAATCCTGCTATCATGTCGCCCCCTAGCCCTTCTTTTCTTTAGACTGGCCATGCCCAAATCCTGCAACCGTTCTTCATATGTTTTTGTCTCCAGGCCTTTAATCATCTTAGCTGCTCTTCTCTGCACTTTTTCCAACGTCTCAACATCTTTTTTGTAATGTGGTGACCAAAACTGGATGCAGGATTCCAGGTGTGGCCTTATTAAGGCTTTATAAAGTGGTACTAATACTTCACCTGATTTTGATTCTATGCCTCTGTTTATACAACCAAGGATTGCATTAGCTTTTTTGGCTGTTGTTGTCGCACACGGCTGGCTCATGTTTAAGTAATCACTCACTAGGACTCCGAGGTCCCTCTCACAGTTGCTGTTTTTGAGCCCAGTTTCGCCTAATCCAGTGATGGCGAACCTTTTAGAGACCGAGTGCCCAAACCGCAACCCAAAACCCACTTATTTATCGCAAAGTGCCAGGGCCGCATCAGCATTGTAGTGCCCTCATGGGGGGGGCAGGGAGGCGCCTCTGAGTGCCGCCTCTGGCACGCAAAACCCGGGGGTGCAAAAATGGGCCACCATGCTGCAAGGCGCAAAAACGGTCGTGCCGTGGGGTGCAGATACAAGGCGCTGCACCATGCAAGAACGGGGCAGGGCTAGTGAGTATTACGCAGGCACTAGCCCCGCCCCATTTGCAGCACGTGTGCTCGCGGCCCCGTGCACGCATGCACGCATGTAAAATGCTTCCCCCTCCCTTTTCTTCCAGTCCACCAATTGACAATGGTTGGTGACCTCTGCTCTACCACCTCTACTCAAACTTGCTAGTCAGACGCTTCGCCTCCTTCGTGCTGGGCGGGGCTCCTGCTGCGGGTGGCAGTGATGGCTTGAGGCACCTTCTGCTGGTGGCGGTGGCGCGTGTGCCAGCAGAGAGGGCTCTGAGTGCCGCCTCTGGCACGCGTGCCATAGGTTCGCCACCACTGGCCTAATCTATAGGTACCCTTGGTTTTTCTTGCCTAGATGTAACAAACTTGCTTTTCTCCACATTAAATGTCATTTTTGTTGGATAGGTTTGCCATGACGCCTTAGAAAAAACTTCATCCTGCTCAGGGCCACGATTCGGATGGCACACAAAGGATCAAGACCAGACATGTCAAACACAAGGCCCACGAAGTGGTTTCGTGTGGCCCGCGAAGCCATCCTGGAAACAGTGAGGGAACGGCCCTCGCTGCCATGGCCCTGGCCCCAGCTGGGAGCCAATGTACAATTTTGTGGTGGCCATCTATGCTGAAACGCATTCAGTCTTAGCTCCATAAGCCCCCCCCCCTGCATGGCCTGAGAGGAACAGTGAGGCTCCTCCAATGGACCATGCCTTGGCACTTGCCCTGGTCCCACCCCCTTCTGCCAGTGACCCTCAGATCTATCCCACTCCTGCCCAGGCCCCCACAGGCACCCTTGACGCGAACAATGTAGAGCTGGTCACACCCAACCAGTAGGCCACACCCACTCCATCCACGCCCACCCAGTAGGCCGCGCCCACCTGGCCGCACCCAACCGGCCCCCTGAGGGCAACCGCAATGCTGATGCGGCCCTCAATGAAATTGAGTTTGACACCCCTGATCAAGACTGTATAAAAGAAAGAATCCCAGCTAAGACGCCCAGCTGACTTGGTACCAGAAGGAGACGCTTGCCCCTCTGCACTTTGGGGGCAGCCGGTTGCCCTTTGCACCAACTGAGTGGTAGACTGCACACCTCACCCAAGTGCCAGCCATGCCAGGGAAGGGGGTCAGGGACAGGGGCAGGAAGATGGACTGTTCAGAAGGCTGCAAGGAGGAGGTTTTGCCTCGGACATCACATCTGCAGCCCGGCCCTTTCAGTGGGGTGACTTGCCAAGTGGATCCTGTCACTGCAGGAACCCCCTTGCGGCTTTTTACAAGAGCTAATGGAACGTCACGTTTAATTCTGAGAAAACCCGGAGAAGAACCCACATCAGGGGACGATCTGCTTGCCAGCTGTTCTTTCTGGGGTTCTGTCCAGAAGAAGCGCGGTTGTCTGGAATGTTAGGCTTCGTTATATTACATTTTTGAAAGAGGCTATTTTAAAGAAAGGACGTTTTTCTCTTCTTAGGCAAGGCCCTTTGAGAACGTGCTTTTTTCAGCATTGACGCCGTCGAGAGCGTATTCTGAAAATCTCCGAATACCCTTGCAAGTTTTAAGAAAGACGCCAGCCCAGCTGAGAAAGAGCAAATGTGCCACTTGTGAATCTGAATCATTTTTTTCTCTCTCGTTCAAGCCTCACACGTAATCAATGTCTTTTATTATTTGAGCACCTGTTTTCTGAGGTGTCGCGTCTACCAAAATATGTGGCATTTATTTCTGGGCTCTACAAAAGCATTTGATCCTCCTCAATCCTCCTTGCCTGAATTACAAGGAGTCCTCGACTTACGGCCACAATTCAGCCCAAAATTTCTACTGATAAACGAGACAGCCGTTAAGTGGGTTTTGGACCATTTTACAATTTTTCTTACCGTCTTTGTTAAGTGAATCACTGCAGTTGTTAAGTTAGGGA
The DNA here is from genome assembly GCF_001527695.2 of Protobothrops mucrosquamatus. NCBI lineage: Eukaryota > Metazoa > Chordata > Lepidosauria > Squamata > Viperidae > Protobothrops > Protobothrops mucrosquamatus. Next base: position 188,328 of record NW_015386130.1, read on the forward strand.
CACGGTTGTTAAGTAAATCCGACTTCCCCACGGACTTTGCTTGTTAGAAGATCGCCAAAGGGAATCACGTGACCCCAAGACGCTGCAGCCGTCATAAGTATGAGTCAGTTGTCCAGCGACTGGATTTTGATCATGTGACCCTGGGGATGCTGCGACGGCCATGTGAAAAACGGTCATAAGTCACTTGTTTCAGTGCCATTGTAACTTTGAATAGTCACTAAATGAACTGTTGTAAGTCGAGGACTACCTGTACTTGATGATTTGGGGGGGGGTTTGGGGGGGACAGACAAAGCAGCCCCTTTGCAAAGGTGAAAGTCTCTCTATCAACTTCAGGGATCAGAGTCTGATCAGCTCCATGTCAAACTTGGGGTGTCTGAGTTTTGAGGCAACAAGGCAAGGAACCACAGTCTTTTGGGGACCAGCGTGCCCTCTGATGGGGCACCTGAGCACCCCTGGATTTTTGTGCACGCAGTGAAGGGGTTCAGCCAACTGCCCTGTCCACCCTTGTGACTGTGACCACACAAAAACCATTGCAGGACATTTTGGGGTGCAGCTGGGTGCTGGCCTCAGCTCCGAGTCCTTCTCAGGGGGGCTCCTTCTGAGTCTTTGAAAGAAAACCAAGGCATTTCTACATGGAAACCGCTTTTGGACATTTGGCTGAAAACTAAAAAAAATAAAAATAAAGCTTTGATTTTAGGTTTCGATGATCAAAGTAATTTTATAATTGGAGAAGTGGTTTGAAATGTTGTGAAATACAAAGCAGTAAGTCCCCGTATTATTGTTTTGTTTGTGTCAACTGCAGCAAAGAAAGTCAGGTGTCATAACTATTTTCTCTTTCTTTTTCTTTTCTTCTTCTTCTTCTAACTTTTGTTTCTTCTGCAGCTTTATCTTATAATGAAACTTAATAAAAAATGATTAAAATAGGAAAAAAAGGGGAAACCGTGTCTTCACCCTCCACTGCAGCTGTGGCATTTTCTGTCTTAATGCCGTTTCCTAAGTCTAAAATGAGCTCTAAAGGCCACATTCAGTTTCATTTCCAGACAATTTTTAATTACAGGTAGTCCTCAACTTACAACAATTCATTTAGTGACCGTTTGAAGTTACAATGGCACAGAAAACAAAGCGACTTAGGACCATTTTTCACACAACCGTTGCAGCAATTCCCAGGGTGGCGTGATCAAAATTCAGACGCTTGGCAATTGACTCACATTTATGACGGTCGCAGCGTCCCGGGGGGGGGGGTGTCACGTGATCCCATCTTGCGACCTTCTGACCAGCAAAGTCAACGGGACAAGCCGGATTCATTTAACGACCGTGTTAGTAATTTAAGAACTGCAGTGATTCGCTTCACGACTGTGGCGAGAAAGGTCGTAAAATGGGGTAAAACTCCTGTAGCAACGGTCTCGCTTAGCCACGGAAACCTTGCGCTCCATTCTGGTCGTAAGTCAAGGACCACCTCTACTTCTTCCCCATCGACCTAATTTTTTTTTTCTTGCATGGAAAGAAAATCACTCAAAGGAGCCCGGCTGAATAATAATAATAATAATAATAATAATAATAATAATAATAATAATAATAATAATAATAATAATAATAATAATAATAAT